>NC_064641.1:976112067-976415098 GCF_023864345.2 Schistocerca serialis cubense | reverse complement strand
ACCATTCCTGTGACACTAGTTAGAGATTCCGATGCTTCACTTCAGGTTTACTGTATCCCTCTGACCTTCTTATTGACGGTGAAACACAGAAATGGCATCGGAATTAAATACGAAAGGCTCAATGCCAACTTAAGTACAAGCAGACTGACTCTTCTTCCTGACTATGTTTTGCCCCATTCCTGTGACACTAGTTGTAGATTCCGATGCTTCACTTCAGGTTTACTGTATCCCTTGGACCTTCTTATTGACGATGAAACGCAGAAATTGCATCGGAATTAAATACAAAAGACACAATGCCGACTTAAGTACAAGAAGACTGACTCTTCCAACTGTCTATGTTTTGAAACATTCCTGTGACACTAGTTAAACATTCCGATGCCTCACTTCAGGTTTACTGTATCACTCTGACCGTCTTATTGACGATGAAACACAGAAATTGCATCCGAATTAAATAGTAAATTTCACAATGCCGTCTTAAGTACTGGAAGACTGACTCTTCCTACTGTCTATGTTTTGAACCATTCTTGTGACACTAGTTATAGATTCCGTTGCTTCACTTCAGGTTTACTGAATCCCTCTGACCTTCTTATTGACGATGATACACTGAAATTGCATCGGAATTAAATACAAAAGGCACAATGCCTACTTAAGTACAACAATACTGACTCATCTTACTGTCTATGTTTTGAACCGTCCCTGTGACACTAGTTACAGATTACGATGTTTCACTCCAGGTTACTGTATCCATCGGACCTTATTTTTGACGATGAAACACAGAAATTGCATCGGAATTAAATACAAAAGGCACAATGCCGACTTAAGTACAAGAAGACTGACTCTTCTTACTGTCTATCATTTGAACCATCCCTGTGACACTAGTTATAGATTCCGATGCTTCACTGCAGGTTTACTGTGTCACTTAGACCTTCTTATTGACGACGAAACACAGATATTACATCGGAATTAAATACAATAGGCACAATGCCGACTTAAGTACAAGAAGACTGACTCTTCCTACTGTCTATGTTTTGAACTATTCCTGTGACACTAGTTATAGATTCCGATGCTTCACTTCAGGTTTACTGTATCCCTTGGACCGTGTTATTGACGATGAAACACAGAAATTGCATCGGAATTAAATACAAAATTCACAATACCGACTTAAGAACAAGAAGACTGACACTTCTTACTGACTATGCTTTGAACCAATCCTCTGACACTAGTCATAGATTCCGCTGCTTAACTTCAGGATTACTGTATGCCTCTGACCTTCTTATTGACGATGAAACACAGAAATTGCATCCGAGTTATATACAAAAGGCACAATGCAGACTTAAGTACAAGAAGACTGACTCTTCCTACTGTCTATGTTTTGAACCATTAATGTGACACTAGTTATAGATTGCGATGCTTCACTCCAGGTTTACTGTATCCCTTGGAACTTCTTATTGACGATGAAACACAGAAATTGGTTCGGAATTCAATACAAAAGGCACAATGCCGACTTAAGCACAAGAAGACTGACTCTTCTTACTGTCTATGTTAGAACCATTCCTGTGACACTAGTTATAGATTCCGATGCTTCACTCCAGGTTTACTATATCCCTTGGACCTTCTTATTGACGATGAAACACAGAAATTGCATCGGAATTAAATAGAAAAGGCACAATGCCGACTTAAGTACAAGAAGACTGACGCTTCTTACTGACTATGCTTTGAACCATTCCTGTAACACTAGTTATAGATTCCGATGCTTCACTTCAGGTTTACTGTACACCTTGGACCTTCTTATTGACTATGAAACACAGAAATCGCATCGGAATTAAATACAAAAGGCACAATTTTGACTTAAGTACAAGAAGACAGACTCTTCCTACTGTCTATATTTTGAACCATTCCGGTGACACTAGTTATAGATTCCGATGCTTCAATTTAGGTTTACTGTATCAGTCTGACCTTATTGCCTATGAAACATAGAAATTGAATCGGAATTAAATACAAAAGGCACAATGCCGACTTAAGGACAAGAAGACTGACCCTCCTTACTATCTATGTTTTGAACCAGTCCTGTGACACTAGTTATAGATTTCAATGCTTCACTTCAGGTTTAGTGTTTCCCTTGGACCTTCGTATTGACGATGAAACACAGAAATTGCATCGGAATTAAATACAAAAGGCACAATGCCGACTTATGTACAAGAAGACTGACTCTTCCTACTGTCTATGTTTTGAAACATTTCTGTGACACTAGTTATAGAGTCCGATGCATCACTTCAGGTTTACTGAATCCCTTGGACCTTCTTATTGACGGTGAAACACAGAAATTGCATCGGAATTAAATACGAAAGGCACAATGCCAACATAAGTTCAAGAAGACTGACTCTTCTTACTGACTATGTTTTGAACTGTTCCTGTGACACTAGTTATAGATTCCGATGCCTAACTTCAGGATTACTGTATCCCTTGCACCTTCTTATTGACGATGAAACACAGGAATTGGTTCGGAATTCGATACAAAAGGCACAATGCCGACTTAACTACAAGAATACTGACTCTTCTTACTGTGTATGCTTTGAACCATTCCTGTGACACTAATTATAGATTCCGATGCTTCACTTCAGGTTTACTGTTTCCCTTGGACCTTCTTATTGACGATGAAACACAGAAATTGCATCGGAATTAAATACAAAATGTACAATGCCGACTTATATACAAGATGACTGACTCTTCCTACTGGCTATGTTTTGAACCATTTCTGTGAAACTGGTTATAGAGTCCGATGCTTCACTTCAGGTTTACTGTATCCCTTGGACCTTGTTATTTACGATGAATCACAGAAATTGCATCGGAATTAAATACAAAAGGCACAATGCTGACTTAAGTACAAGAAGACCGACTCTTCTTACTGTCTATAATTTGAACCATTCCAGTGACACTAGTTATAGATTCCGATGCTTCACTTCAGGTTTACTGTATCCCTTGGACCATCTTATTGACGATGAAACACAGAAAGTGCATCGGAATTAAATACAAAAGGCACAATGCCGACTTAACTACATGAAGACTGACTCTTCTTACTCACTATGCTTTGAACCATTCCTGTGACTCTAGTTATAGATTCCGATGCTTAACTTCAAGATTACTGTATCCCTCTGACCTTCTTAGTGACGATGAAACACAGAAATTGCATCGGAATTAAATACAAAAAGCACAATGCCGACTTAAGTACAAGAATACTGACTCATCTTACTGTCTATGAATTGCACCATTCCTGTGACACTGTGCTTCACTTCAGGTTTACTGTATCCCTTGGACCTTGTTATTTACGATGAATCACAGAAATTGCATCGGAATTAAATTCAAAAGGCACAATGCCGACTTAAGTACGAGAAGACTGACTCTTCTTACTGTCTATAATTTGAACCATTCCAGTGACACTAGTTATAGATTCCGATGCTTCACTTCATGTTTACTGTTCCCCTTGGACCTTTTTTATTGACGATGAAACACAGAAATTGCATCGGAATTAAATACAAAAGGCACAATGCCGACTTCAGTACAAGAAGACTCACTCTTCCTACTGCCTATGTTTTGAACCATAACTGTGACACTAGTTACAGATTCCGATGCTTCACTCCAGGTTTACTGTATCCCTTGGACCTTCTTATTGACGGTGAAACACAGAAATTGAATCGGAATTATATACAAAAGGCACAATGCCGACTTAAGTACAAGAAGACTGACTCTTATTAATGACTATGTTTTGGACCATTCCTGTGACACTAGTTATAAATTCCGATGCTTCACTTCAGGGTTACTGTATCCCTTGGACCATCTTATTGACGATGAAACACAGAAATTGCATCGGATGTAAATAGAAAAGGCACAATGTCGACTTAAGTACTAGAAGACTGACGCTTCTCACTGACTATGCTTTGAACCATTCCTGTGACACTAGTTATAGATTCCGATGCTTCACTTCAGGTTTACTGTACACCTTGGACCTTCATATTGACTATGAAACACAGAAATCGCATCGGAATTAAATAGAAAAGGCACAATACCGACTTAAGTACAAGAAGACTGACTCTTCCTACCGTCTATGTTTTGAACCATTCCTGTGACACTAGTTATAGATTCCGATGCTTAAATTTAGGTTTACTGTATCCCTCTGACCTTATTGCCGATGAAACACAGAAATTGCTTCGGAATTAAATACAAAAGGCACAATGCCGACTTAAGGACAAGAAGACTGACCCTTCTTACTATCTATGTTTTGAACCAGTCCTGTTACACTAGTAATAGATTCCGATGCTTTACTTCAGGTTTACTGTTTCCCTTGGACCTTCTTATTGACGATGAAACACAGAAATTGCATCGGAGTTAAATACAAAAGGCACAATGCCGACTTATGTACAAGGAGACTAACTCTTCCTACTGTCTATGTTTTGAACCATTTCTGTGACACTAATTATAGATTCCGATACTTCATTTCAGGTTTACTGTATCCTTCTGACCTTCTTATTGACGATGAAACACAGAAATTGCATCGGAATTAAATAGAAAAGGCACTATGCCGACTTAAGTACAAGAAGACTGACTCTTCTTACTGTCTATGCTTTGAACCATTCCTGTGACACTAGTTATAGATTCCGATGCCTAACTTCAGGTTTACTGTATCCCTTGCACCTTCTTATTGACGATGAAACACAGAAATTGTTTCGGAATTCAATACAAAAGGCACAATGCCGACTTAACTACAAGAAGACTGACTCTTCTTACTGGCTATGCTTTGAACCATTCCAGTGACACTAGTTATAGATTCCGTTGCCTAACTTCAGGATTACTGTATCCATGTGACCTTGTTAGTGACGATGAAACACAGAAATTGCATCGGAATTAAATACAAAAAGCACAATGCCGACTTAAGTACAAGAATACTGACTCATCTTACTGTCTATGAATTGCACCATTCCTGTGACACTAGTTATAGATTCCGATGCTTCACTTCAGGTTTACTGTATCCTTTGGACCTTGTTATTTACGATGAATCACAGAAATTGCATCGGAATTAAATACAAAAGGCACAATGCCGACTTATGTACAAGAAGACTGACTCTTCTTACTGTCTATGTTTTGAACCATTCCTGTGACTCTAGTTATAGATTCCGATGCTTAACTTCAGGATTACTGTATCCCCCTGACCGTCTTATTGACGATGAAACACAGAAATTGCATCGGAATTAAATACAAAAGGCACAATGCCGACTTAAGTACAAGAATACTGACTCATCTTACTGTCTATGATTTGCACCATTCCTGTGACACTAATTATAGATTCCGATGCTTCACTTCAGGTTTACTGTATCCCTTGGACCTTCTTATTGACGATGAAACACAGAAAGTGCATCGGAATTAAATACAAAAGGCACAATGCCGACTTAACTACAAGAAGACTGACTCTTCTTACTCACTATGCTTTGAACCATTCCTGTGACTCTAGTTATAGATTCCGATGCTTAACTTCAGGATTACTGTATCCCTCCGACCTTCTTAGTGACGATGAAACACAGAAATTGCATCGGAATTAAATACAAAAAGCACAATGCCGACTTAAGTACAAGAATACTGACTCATCTTACTGTCTATGAATTGCACCATTCCTGAGACACTAGTTATAGATTCCGATGCTTCACTTCAGGTTTACTGTATCCTTTGGACCTTGTTATTTACGATGAATCACAGAAATTGCATCGGAATTAAATACAAAAGGCACAATGCCGACTTAAGTACAAGAAGACTGACTCTTCTTACTGTCTATGATTTGAACCATTCCTGTGACTCTAGTTATAGATTCCGATGCTTAACTTCAGGATTACTGTATCCCCCTGACCGTCTTATTGACGATGAAACACAGAAATTGCTTCGGAATTAAATACAAAAGGCACAATGCCGACTTAAGTACTAGAAGACTGACTCTTCCTACTGTCTATGTTTTGAACCATTCCTAAGACACTTGTTATAGATTCCGATGCCTCACTTCAGGTTTACTGTATCGCTTGGACCTTCTTATTGTCGATGAAACACAGAAATTGCATCGGAATTGAATACAAAAGGCACAAGGCCGACTTAACTACAAGAAGACTGACTCTTCCTACTGTCTATGTTTTGAACCATTCGAGTGACACTAGTTAGGGATTCCGATGCTACACTTCAGGTTTACTGTATCCCTTGGACCGTGTTATTGCCGATGAAACACAGAAATTGCATCGGAAATAAATACAAAAAGCACAATACCGACTTAAGAACAAGAAGACTGACTCTTCTTATGGACTATGCTTTGAACCATTCCTGTGACACTAGTCATAGATTCCGAAGCTTAAATTCAGTATTACTGTATCCCTCTGACCTTCTCATTGACGATGAAACACAGAAATTGCATCCGAATGAAATACAAAAGGCACAATGCCGACTTAAGTACAAGAAGTCTGACTCATTTTACTGTCTATGTTTTGAACCATCCCTGTGACACTAGTTACAGTTTCCGATGCTTCACTCCAGGTTTACTGTATCCCTTGGTCCTTGTTATTGACGAAGAAACACAGAAATTGCATCGGAATTATATACAAAAAGCACAATGCCGATTTAAGTACAAGAAGACTGACTCTTATTAATGACTATGTTTTGGACCATTCCTGTGACACTAGTTACAAATTCCGATGCTTCACTTCGGGGTTACTGTATCCCTTGGACCATCTTATTGACGATGAAACACAGAAATTGCATCGGATATAAATAGAAATGGCACAATGTCTACTTAAGTACAAGAAGATTGACGCTTCTCACTGACTATGCTTTGAACCATTCCTGTGACACTAGTTACACATTCCGTTGCTCACTTCAGGTTTACTGTACACCTTGGACCTTCATATTGACTATGAAACACAGAAATCGCATCGGAATTAAATACAAAAGGCACAATACCGACTTAAGTACAAGAAGACTGACTCTTCCTACTGTCTATGTTTTGAACCATTCCTGTGGCACTAGTTATAGATTCCGATGCTTCAATTTAGGTTTACTGTATCCCTCTGACCTTATTGCCGATGATACACAGAAATTGCATCGGAATTAAATACAAAAGGCACAATGCCGACTTAAGGACAAGAAGACTGACCCTTCTTACTATCTATGTTTTGAACCAGTCCTGTGACAGTAGTTATAGATTCCGATGCTTCACTTCAGGTTTACTGTTTCCCTTGGACCTTCTTATTGACGATGAAACACAGAATATGCATCGGAGTTAAGTACAAAAGGCACAATGCCGACTTATGTACAAGAAGACTATCTCTTCCTACTGTCTATGTTTTGAACCATTTCTGTGACACTAATTATAGATTCCGATACTTCCCTTCAGGTTTACTGTATCCTTCTGACCTTCTTATTGACGATGAAACACAGAAATTGCATCGGAATTAAATAGAAACGGCAATATGCCGACTTAAGTACAAGAAGACTGACTCTTCTTACTGTCTATGCTTTGAACCATTCCTGTGACACTAGTTATAGATTCCGATGCTTCACTTCAGGTTTACTGTATCCCTTGCACCTTCTTATTGACGATGAAACACAGAAATCGGTTCGGAATTCAATACAAAAGGCACAATGCCGACTTAACTACAAGAAGACTGACTCTTCTTACTGACTATGCTTTGAACCATTCCTGTGACACTAGTTATAGATTCCGATGCCTAACTTCAGAATAACTGTATCCCAGTGACCTAGTTAGTGACGATGAAACACAGAAATTGCTTCGGAATTAAATACAAAAAGCACAATGCCGACTTAAGTACAAGAATACTGACTCATCTTACTGTCTATGATTTGCACCATTCCTGTGACACTAATCATAGATTCCGATGCTTCACTTCAGGTTTACTGTATCCCTTGGACCTTCTTATTGACGATGAAACACAGAAAGTGCACCGGAATTAAATACAAAAGGATCAATGCCGACTTAACTACAAGAAGACTGACTCTTCTTACTCACTATGCTTTGAACCATTCCTGTGACTCTAGTTATAGATTCCGATGCTTAACTTCAGGATTACTTTATCCCTCTGACCTTCTTAGTGACGATGAAACACAGAAATTGCATCGGAATTAAATGCAAAAAGCACAATGCCGACTTAAGTACAAGAATACTGACTCATCTTACTGTCTATGAATTGCACCGTTCCTGTGACACTAGTTATAGATTCCGATGCTTCACTTCAGGTTTACTGTATCCCTTGGACCTTGCTATTTACGATGAATCACAGAAATTGCATCGGAATTAAATACAAAAGGCACAATGCCGACTTATGTACAAGAAGACTGACTCTTCTTACTGTCTATAATTTCAACCATTCCAGTGACACTAGTTATAGATTCCGATGCTTCACTTCATGTTTACTGTATCCCTTGGACCTTATTATTGACGATGAAACACAGAAATTGCATCGGAATTAAATACAAAAGGCACAATGCCGACTTAAGTACAAGAAGACTCACTCTTCCTACTGTCTATGTTTTGAACCATTACTGTGACACTAGTAACAGATTCCGATGCTTCACTCTAGGTTTAC
This sequence comes from Schistocerca serialis cubense, assembly GCF_023864345.2. NCBI lineage: Eukaryota > Metazoa > Arthropoda > Insecta > Orthoptera > Acrididae > Schistocerca > Schistocerca serialis. Next base: position 976,406,471 of record NC_064641.1, on the reverse strand, counting down.
TGTATCCCTTGGACCTTCTTATTGACGGTGAAAGACAGAAATTGCATCGGAATTAAATACAAAAGGCACAATGCCAACTTAAGTACAAGAAGACTGACTCTTCTTCCTGACTATGTTTTGAACCATTCCTGTGACACTAGTTGTAGATTCCGATGCTTCACTTCAGGTTTACTGTATCCTTTGGACCTTCTTATTGACGATGAAACACAGAAATAGCATCGGAATTAAATACAAAAGACACAATGCCGACTTAAGTACAAGAAGACTGACTCTTCAAACTGTCTATGTTTTGAACCATTCCTAAGACACTTGTTATGGATTCCGATGCTTCACTTCAGGTTTACTGTATCCCTTGGACCTTCTTATTGTCTATGAAACACAGAAATTGCATCGGAATTAAATATAAAAGGCACAAGGCCGACTTAACTACAAGAAGACTGACTCTTCTTACTGACTATGCTTTGAACTATTCCTGTGACTCTAGTTATAGATTCCGATGCTTAACTTCCGGATTACTGTATCCCTCTGACATTCTTAGTGACGATGAAACACAGAAATTGCATCGGAATTAAATACAAAAAGCACAATGCTGACTTAAGTACAAGAATACTGACTCATCTTACTGTCTATGTTTTGAACCGTCCCTGTGACACTAGTTATAGATTCCGATGTCTCACTCCAGGATGACTTTATCCCTTGGAACTTCTTATTGACGATGAAACACAGAAATTGCATCGGAATTAAATACAAAATGCACAATGCCGACTTAAGTACAAGAAGACTGACCCTTCTTACTGACAATGTTTTGAACCATTGCTGTGACACTAGTTATAGATTCCGTTGCTTCACTTCAGGTTTACTGTATCCCTCTGACCTTCTTATTGACGATGAAACACAGAAATTGCATCGGAAATAAATAAAAATGGCACAATGCCGAATTAAGTACAAGAAGAGTGACTCTTCTTACTGTCTATGCTTTTAACCATTCCTGTGACACTAGTTATAGACTCCGATGCTTCACTCCAGGTTTACTGTATCCCTTCGACCTTCTTATTGACGATGAAACACAGAAATTGCATCGGAATTAAATACAAAAGGCACAATGCCGACTTAAGTACAAGAAGACTGACTCTTCTTACTGTCTATGCTTTGAACCATCCCTGTGACACTAGTTATAGATTCCGATGCTTCACTGCAGGTTTACTGTGTCCCTTAGACCTTCTTATTGACGATGAAACACAGAAATTACATCGGAATGAAATGCAATAGGCACAATGCCGACTTAAGTACAAGAAGACAGAATCGTCCTACTGTCTATGTTTTGAACCATTCGAGTGACACTAGTTATAGATTCCGATGCTTCACTTCAGGGTTACTTTATCCCTTGGACCGTGTTATTGCCGATGAAACACAAAAATTGCATCGGAAATAAATACAAAAAGCACAATACTGACTTAAGAACAAGAAGACTGATTCTTCTTATGGACTATGCTTTGAACCATTAGTGTGACACTAGTCATAGATTCCGATGCTTAACTTCAGGATTACTGTATCCCTCTGACCTTCTTATTGACGATGAAACACAGAAATTGAATCTGAATTACATACAAAAGGCACAATGCCGACTTAAGTACAAGAAGTCTGACTATTCTTACTGTCTATGTTTTGAACCATCCCTGTGACACTAATTATAGTTTCCGATGCTTCACTCCAGGTTTACTGTATCCCTTGGTCCTTGTTATTGACGAAGAAACTCAGAAATTGCATCGGAATTATATACAAAAGGCACAATGCCGACTTAAGTACAAGAAGACTGACTCTTATTAATGACTATGTTTTGGACCATTCCTGTGACACTAGTTATAAATTCCGATGCTTCAATTTAGGTTTACTGTATCCCTCTGACCTTATTGCCGATGAAAAACAGAAATTGCATCGGAATTAGATACAAAAGGCACAATGCCGACTTAAGGACAAGAAGACTGACCCTTTTTGCTATCTATGTTTTGAACCAGTCCTGTGACACTAGTTATAGATTCCGATGCTTCACTTCAGGTTTACTGTGTCCCTTGGACCTTCATATTGACTATGAAACACAGAAATCGCATCGGAATTAAATACAAAAGGCACAATGCCGATTAAGTACAAGAAGACTGACTCTTCCTACTGTCTATATTTTGAACCATTCCTGTGACACTAGTTATAGATTCCGATGCTTCAATTTAGTTTTACTGTATCCCACTGACCTTATTGCCGATGAAACACAGAAATTGCATCGGAATTAAATACAAAAGGCACAATGCCGACTTAAGGACAAGAAGACCGACCCTTCTTACTATCTATGTTTTGAACCAGTCCTGTGACACTAGTTATAGATTCCGATGCTTCACTTCAGTTTTACTGTTTCCCTTGGACCTTCTTATTGACGATGAAACACAGAAATTGCATCGGAGTTAAATACAAAAGGCACAATGCCGACTTATGTACAAGACGACTAACTCTTCCTACTGTCTATGTTTTGAACCATTTCTGTGACACTAGTTATAGATTCCGATACTTCACTTCAGGTTTACTGTATCCTTCTGACCTTCTTATTGACGATGAAACGCAGAAATTGCATCGGAATTAAATAGAAAAGGTACTATGCCGACTTAAGTACAAGAAGACTGACTCTTCTTACTGTCTATGCTTTGAACCATTCCTGTGACACTAGTTATAGATTCCGATGCTTCACTTCAGGTTTACTGTATCCCTTGCACCTTCTTATTGACGATGAAACACAGAAATTGGTTCGGAATTCAATACAAAAGGCACAATGCCGACTTAACTACAAGAAGACTGACTCTTCTTACTGACTATGTTTTGAACCATTCCAGTGACACTAGTTATAGATTCCGATGCCTAACTTCAGGATTACTGTATCCCACTGACCTTGTTAGTGACGATGAAACACAGAAATTGCATCGGAATTAAATACAAAAAGCACAATGCCGACTTAAGTACAAGAATACTGACTCATCTTACTGTCTATGATTTGCACCATTCCTGTGACACTAATTATAGATTCCGATGCTTCACTTCAGGTTTACTGTTTCCCTTGGACCTTCTTATTGACGATGAAACACAGAAATTGCATCGGAATTAAATACAAAAGGCACAATGCCGACTTATGTACAAGAAGACTGACTATTCCTACTGTCTATGTTTTGAACCATTTGTGTGACACTAGTTATAGAGTCCGATGCTTCACTTCAGGTTTACTGTATCCCTTGGACCTTGTTATTTACGATGAATCACAGAAATTGCATCAGAATTAAATATAAAAGGCACAATGCTGACTTAAGTACAAGATGACCGACTCTTCTTACTGTCTATAATTTGAACCATTCCAGTGAACTAATTATAGATTCCGATGCTTCACTTCAGGTTTACTGTATCCCTTGGACCTTCTTATTGACGATGAAACACAGAAAGTGCATCGGAATTAAATACAAAAGGCACAATGCCGACTTAACTACAAGAAGACTGACTCTTCTTACTCACTATGCTTTGAACCATTCCTGTGACTCTAGTTATATATTCCGATGCTTAACTTCAGGATTACTGTATCCCTCTGACCTTCTTAGTGACGATGAAACACAGAAATTTCATCGGAATGATATACAAAAAGCACAATGCCGACTTAAGTACAAGTATACTGACTCATTTTACTGTCTATGAATTGCACCATTCCTGTGACACTAGTTATAGATTCCGATGCTTCACTTCAGGTTTACTGTATCCCTTGGACCTTCTTATTGACGATGAAACACAGAAATTGCATCGGAATTAAATACAAAAGGCACAATGCCGACTTAAGTACAAGAAGACTCACTCTTCCTACTGTCTATGTTTTGAACCATTACTGTGACACTAGTTACAGATTCCGATGCTTCACTCTAGGTTTACTGTATCCCTTGGACCTTCTTATTGACGGTGAAACACAGAAATTGCATCGGAATTAAATACAAAAGGCACAATTCCAACTTAAGTTCAAGAAGACTGACTCTTCTTCCTGACTATGTTTTGAACCATTCCTGTGACACTAGTTGTAGATTCCGATGCTTCACTTCAGGTTTACTGTATCCCTTGGACCTTCTTATTGACGATGAAACACAGAAATAGCATCGGAATTAAATACAAAAGACATAATGCCGACTTAAGTACAAGAAGACAGACTCTTCTTACTGTCTATGCTTTTAACCATACCTGTGACACTAGTTATAGACTTCGATGCTTCACTCCAGGTTTACTGTATCCCTTCGACCTTCTTATTGACGATGAAACTCAGAAATTGCATCGGAATTAAATACAAAAGGCACAATGCCAACTTAAGTACAAGAAGACTGACTCTTCTTACTGTCTATGCTTTGACCCATCCCTGTGACACTAGTTATAGATTCCAATGCTTCACTGCAGGTTTACTGTGTCCCCTAGACCTTCTTATTGACGATGAAACACCGAAATTACATCGGAATGAAATGCAATAGGCACAATGCCGACTTAAGTATGAGAAGACTGACTCTTCCTACTGTCTATGTTTTGAACCATTCGAGTGACACTAGTTATAGATTCCGATGCTTCACTTCAGGTTTACTGTATCCCTTGGACCGTGGTATTGCCGATGAAACACAGAAATTGCATCGGTAATAAATACAATAAGCACAATACCGACTTAAGAACAAGAAGAATGACTCTTCTTATGGACTTTGCTTTGAACCATTCCTGTGACACTAGTCATAGATTCCGATGCTTAACTTCAGGATTACTGTATCCCTCTGACCTTCTTATTGACGATGAAACACAGAAATTGCATCGGATATAAATAGAAAAGGCACAATGTAGACTTAAGTACAAGAAGACTGACGCTTCTCACTGACTATGCTTTGAACCATTGCTGTGACACTAGTTATAGATTCCGATGCTTCACTTCAGGTTTACTGTACACCTTGGACCTTCATATTGACTATGAAACACAGAAATCGCATCGGAATTAAATACAAAAGGCACAATGCCGACTTAAGTACAAGAAGACTGACTCTTCCTACTGTCTATATTTTGAACCATTCCTGTGACAACTAGTTATAGATTCCGATGCTTCCATTTAGGTTTACTGTATCCCTCTGACCTTATTGCCGATGAAACACAGAAATTGCATCGGAATTAAATACAAAAGGGACAATGCCGACTTAAGGACAAGAAGACTTACCCTTCTTACTATCTATGTTTTGAACCAGTCCTGTGACACTAGTTATAGATTCCGATGCTTCACTTCAGGTTTACTGTTTCCCTTGGACCTTCTTATTGACGATGAAACACAGAAATTGCATCGGAATTAAATAGAAAAGGCAGTATGCCGACTTAAGTACAAGAAGACTGACTCTTCTTACTGTCTATCCTTTGAACCATTCCTGTGACACTAGTTATAGATTCCGATGCTTCACTTCAGGTTTACTGTATCACTTGCACCTTCTTATTGACGATGAAACACAGAAATTGATTCGGAATTCAATACAAAAGGCACAATGCCGACTTAACTACAAGAAGACTGACTCTTCTTACTGACTATGCTTTGAACCATTCCAGTGACACTAGTTATAGATTCCGATGCCTACCTTCAGGATTACTGTATCCCACTGACCTTGTTAGTGACGATGAAACACAGAAATTGCATCGGAATTAAATACAAAAAGCACAATGCCGACTTAAGTACAAGAATACTGACTCATCATAATGTCTATGATTTGCACCATTCCTGTGACACTAGTTATAGATTCCGATGCTTCACTTCAGGTTTACTGTTTCCCTTGGATCTTCTTATTGACGATGAAACACAGAAATTGCATTGGAATTAAATACAAAAGGCACAATGCCGACTTATGTACAAGAAGACTGATTCTTCCTACTGTCTATGTTTTGAACCATTTCTGTGACACTAGTTATAGAGTCCCATGCTTCACTTCAGGTTTACTGTATCCCTTGGACCTTGTTATTTACGATGAATCACAGAAATTGCATCGGAATTAAATACTAAAGGCACAATGCCAACTTAAGTACAAGAAGACCGACTCTTCTTACTGTCTATATTTTGAGCCATTCCAGTGACACTAGTTATACATTCCGATGCTTCACTTCAGGTTTACTGTATCCCTTGGACCTTCTTATTGACGATGAAACACAGAAAGTGCATCGGAATTAAATACAAAAGGCACAATGCCGACTTAACTACAAGAAGACTGACTCTTCTTACTGACTATGCTTTGAACCATTCCTGTGACTCTAGTTACAGATTCCGATGCTTAACTTCAGGATTACTGTATCCCTCTGACCTTCTTAGTGACGATGAAACACAGAAATTGCATCGGAATTAAATACAAAAAGCACAATGCCGACTTAAGTACAAGAAGACTGACTCCTCTTACTGTCTATAATTTGAACCATTCCAGTGACACTAGTTATAGATTACGATGCTTCACTTCATGTTTACTGTATCCCTTGGACCTTCTTATTGACTATGAAAGACAGAAAATGCATCGGAATTAAATACAAAAGGCACAATGCCGACTTAAGTACAAGAAGACTGAATCTTCCTACTGTCTTTGTTTTGAACCATTACTGTGACACTAGTTATAGATTCCGATGCTTCACTCAAGGTTTACTGTATCCCTTGGACCTTCTTATTGACGGTGAAAAACAGAAATAGCATCGGAATTAAATACAAAAGACACAATGCCGACTTAAGTACAAGAAGACTGACTCTTCCAACTGTCTATGATTTGAACCATTCCTGAGACACTTGTTAAAGATTCCGATGCTTCACTTCTGGTTTACTGTATCCCCCTGACCGTCTTATTGACGATGAAACACAGAAATTGCATCCGAATTAAATTGAAAAGGCACAATACCGACTTAAGTACTAGAAGACTAACTCTTCCTACTGTCTATGATTTGAACCATTCCTAGGAGACTTGTTATAGATTCCGATGCTTCACTTCAGGTTTACTGTATCCCTTGGACCTTCTTAGTGTCGATGAAACACAGAAATTGCATCGGAATTCAATACAAAAGGCACAAGGCCGACTTAACTACAAGAAGACTGACTCTTCTTACTGACTATGCTTTGAACCATTCCTGTGACTCTAGTTATAGATTCCGATGCTTAACTTCCGGATTACTGTATCCCTCTGACCTTCTTAGTGACGATGAAACACAGAAATTGCATCGGAATTAAATACAAAATGCACAATGCCAACTTAAGTAAAAGAATACTGACTCATCTTACTGTCTATGTTTTGAACCGTCCCTGTGACACTAGTTATAGATTCCGATGTTTCACACCAGGTTGACTGTATCCCTTGGACCTTCTTATTGACGATGAAACACAGATATTGCATCGGAATTAAATACAAAATGCACAATGCCGACTTAAGTACAAGGAGACTGACCCTTCTTACTGACCGTGTTTTAAACCTTTCCTGTGACACTAGTTATAGATTCCGTTGCTTCACTTCAGGTTTACTGTATCCCTCTGACCTTCTTATTGACGATGAAACACAGAAATTGCATCGGAATTAAATACAAAAGGCACAATGCCGAATTAAGTACAAGAAGACTGACTCTTCTTACTGTGTATGCTTTTAACCATTCCTGTGACACTAGTTATAGACTCCGATGCTTCACTCGAGGTTTACTGTATCCCTTCGACCATCTTATTGACGATGAAACACAGAAATTGCAACGGAATTAAATACAATAGGCACAATGCCGACTTAAGTACAAGGAGACTGACTCTTCTTACTGTCTATGCTTTGAACCATCCCTGTGACAATAGTTATAGACTCCGATGTTTCACTTCAGGTTTACTGTATCCCGTGGACCGTGTTATTGACGATGAAACACAGAAATTGCATCGGAAATAAATACAAAAAAAACACAATACCGACTTAAGAACAAAAAGACTGACTCTTCTTATGGACTATGCTTTGAACCATTCCTGTGGCACTAGTCACAGATTCCGATGCTTAACTTCAGGATTACTGTATCCCTCTGACCTTCTTATTGACGATGAAACACAGAAATTGCATCCGTATTAAATACAAAAGGCACAATGCCGACTTAAGTACAAGATGTCTGACTCTTCTTACTGTCTATGTTTTGAACCATCCCTGTGACACTAGTTATAGTTTCTGATGCTTCACTCCAGGTTTACTGTATCCCTTGGTCCTTCTTATTGACGAAGAAACACAGAAATTGCATCGGAATTAAATACAAAAGGCACAATGCCGACTTATGTACAAGAAGACTGACTCTTATTAATGACTATGTTTTGGACCATTCCTGTGACACTAGTTATAAATTCCGATGCTTCACTTCGGGTTTACTGTATCCCTTGGACCATCTTATTGACGATGAAACAGGGATATTGCATCGGATATAAATAGAAAAGGCACAATGTCGACTTAAGTACAAGAAAACTGACGCTTCTCACTGACTATGCATTGAACCATTCCTGTGACACTAGTTATAGATTCCGATGCTTCTCTTCAGGTTTACTGTACACCTTGGACCTTCTTATTGACTATGAAACACAGAAATCGCATCGGAATTAAATACAAAAGGCACAATGCCGACTTAAGTACAAGAAGACTGACTCTTCCTACTGTCTATATTTTGAACCATTCCTGTGACACTAGTTATAGATTCCGATGCTTCACTTCAGGTTTACTGTACACCTTGCACCTTCTTATTGACGATGAGACACAGAAAATGGTTCGGAATTCAATACAAAAGGCACAATGCCGACTTAACTACAAGAAGACTGACTCTTCTTACTGACTATGCTTTGAACCATTCCAGTGACACTAGTTATAGATTCCGATGCCTACCTTCAGGATTACTGTATCCCACTGACCTTGTTAGTGACGATGAAACACAGAAATTGCATCGGAATTATATACAAAAAGCACAATGCCGACTTAAGTACAAGAATACTGACTCATCTTACTGTCTATGATTTGCACCATTCCTGTGACACTGGTTATAGATTCCGATGCTTCACATCAGGTTTACTGTATCCCTTGGACCTTGTTATATACGATGAATCACAGAAATTGCATCGGAATTAAATACAAAAGGCATAATGCCGACTTATGTACAAGAAGACTGACTCTTCCTACTGTCTATGTTTTAAACCATTTCTGTGACACTAGTTATAGATTCCGATGCTTCACTTCAGGTTTACTGTATCCCTTGGACCTTCTTATTGACGATGAAACACAGAAAGTGCATCGGAATTAAATACAAAAGGCACAATGCCGACTTAACTACAAGAAGACTGACTCTTCTTACTGACTATGTTTTGAACCATTCCTGTGACTCTAGTTATAGATTCCGATGCTTAACTTCCGGATTACTGTATCCCTCTGACCTTCTTAGTGACGATGAAACACAGAAATTGCATCGGAATTAAATACAAAAAGCACAATGCCGACTTAAGTACGAGAATACTGACTCATCTTATTGTCTATGAATTGCACCATTCCTGTGACACTAGTTATAGATTCCGATGCTTCACTTCAGGTTTACTGTATCCCTTGGTCCTTGTTATTTACGATGAATCACAGAAATAGCATCGGAATTAAATACGAAAGGCACAATGCCGACTTAAGTACAAGAAGACTGACTCTTCTTACTGTCTATAATTTGAACCATTCCAGTGACTCTAGTTATAGATTCCGATGCTTCACTTCATGTTTACTGTATCCCTTGGACCTCCTTATTGACGATGAAACACAGAAATTGCATCGGAATTAAATACAAAAGGCACAAGGCCGACTTAAGTACAAGAAGACTGACTCTTCCTACTGTCTATGTTTTGAACCATTACTGTGACACTAGTTATAGATTCCGATGCTTCACTCCAGGTTTACTGTATCCCTTGGACCTTCTTATTGACGGTGAAACACAGAAATTGCATCGGAATTAAATAGGAAAGGCACATTGCCAACTTAAGTACAAGAAGACTGACTCTTCTTCCTGACTATGTTTTGAACCATTACTGTGACACTAGTTATAGATTCCGATGCTTCACTCCAGGTTTACTGTATCCCTTGGACCTTCTTATTGACGATGAAACACAGAAATAGCATCGGAATTAAATACAAAAGACACAATGCCGACTTAAGTACAAGAAGACTGACTCTTCCAAAAGTCTATGTTTTGAACCATTCCTGAGACACTAGTTATGGATTCCGATGCTTCACTTCTGGTTTACTGTATCCCCCTGACCGTCTTATTGACGATGAAAAACAGAAATTGCATCCCAATTAAATAGAAGAGGCACAATGCCGACTTCAGTACTAGAAGACTGACTCTTCCTACTGTCTATGTTTTGAACCATTCCTAAGACACTTGTTATAGATTCCGATGCTTCACTTCAGGTTTACTGTATCCCTTGGACCTTCTTATTGTCGATGAAACACAGAAATTGCATCGGAATTAAATACAAAATTCACAATGCCGACTTAACTACAAGAAGACTGACTCTTCTTACTGACTATGCTTTGAACCATTCCTGTTACTCTAGTTATAGATTCCGATGCTTAACATCCGGATTACTGTATCCCTCTGGCCTCCTTAGTGACGATGAAACACAGAAATTGCATCGGTATTAAATACAAAAAGCACAATGCCGACTTAAGTACAAGAATACTGACTCATCTTACTGTCTATGTTTTGAACCGTCCCTGTGACACTAGTTATAGATTCCGAAGTTTCACTCCAGGTTGACTGTATCCCATGGACCTTCTTATTGACGATGAAACACATAAATTGCATCGGAATTAAATACAAAATGCACAATGCCGACTTAAGTACAAGAAGACTGACCATTCTTACTGACTGTGTTTTGAACCATTCCTGTGACACTAATTATAGATTCCGTTGCTTCACTTCAGGTTTACTGTATCCCTCTGACCTTCTTATTGACGATGAAACACAGAAATTGCATCGGAATTAAATACAAAATTCACAATGCCGAATGAAGTACAAGAAGACTGACTCTTCTTACTGTGTATGCTTTTAACCATTCCTGTGACACTAGTTATAGACTCCGATGCTTCACTCCAGGTTTACTGTATCCCTTCGACCTTCTTATTGACGATGAAACACAGATATTGCATCGTATTTAAATACAAAAGGCACAATGCCGACTTAAGTACTAGAAGTCTGACTCTTCTTACTGTCTATGTTTTGAACCATCCCTGTGACACTAGTTATAGTTTCCGATGCTTCACTCCAGGTTTACTGTATCCCTTGGTCCTTCTGATTGACGAAGAAACACAGAAATTGCATCGGAATTAAATACAAAAGGCACAATGCCGACTTAAGTACAAGAAGACTGACGCTTCTCACTCACTATGCTTTGAACCATTCCTGTGACACTAGTTATAGATTCCGATGCTTCACATCAGGTTTACTGTACACCTTGGACCTTCTTATTGACTATGAAACACAGAAATCGCATCGGAATTAAATACAAAAGGCACAATGCCGACTTAAGTACAAGAAGACTGACTCTTCCTACTGTCTATATTTTGAACCATTCCTGTGACACTAGTTATAGATTCCGATGCTTCAATTTAGGTTGACTGTATCCCTCTGACCTTATTGCCGATGAAACACAGAAATTGCATCGGAATTAAATACAAAAGGCACAATGCCGACTTAAGGGCAAGAAGACTGACACTTTTTACAATCTATGTTTTTAACCAGTCCTGTGACACTAGTTATAGATTCCGATGCTTCACTTCAGGTTTACTGTTTCCCTTGGACCTTCTTATTGACGATGAAACACAGAAATTGCATCGGAATTAAATACAAAAGGCACAATCCCGACTTATGTACAAGAAGACTAACTCTTCCTACTGTCTATGTTTTGAACCATTTCTGTGACACTAGTTATAGAGTCCGTTGCTTCACTTCAGGTTTACTGTATCCCTTGGGCCTTCTTATTGACGGTGAAACACAGAAATTGCATCGGAATTAAATACGAAAGGCACAATGCCAACTTAAGTTCAAGAAGAATGACTCTTCTTACTGACTATGTTTTGAACCGTTCCTGTGACACTAGTTATAGATTCCGATGCTTCACGTCAGGTTTACTGTATCCTTCTGACCTTCTTATTGACGATGAAACACAGAAATTGCATCGGAATTAAATAGAAAAGGCAGGATGCCGACTTAAGTACAAGAAGACTGACTCTTCTTACTGACTATGCTTTGAACCATTCCTGTGACACTAGTTATAGATTCCGATGCTTCACTCCAGGTTTACTGTATCCCTTGCACTTTCTTATTGACGATGAAACACAGAAATTGGTTCGGAATTCAATACAAAAGGCATAATGAAGACTTAACTACAAGAAGACTGACTCTTCTTACTGACTATGCTTTGAACCATTCCAGTGACACTAGTTATAGATTCCGATGCTTCACTTCAGGTTTACTGCATCCCTTGACCCTTCTTATTGACGATGAAACACAGAAATTGGTTCGGAATTCAATACAAAATGCACAATGCCGACTTAAGTACAAGAATACTGACTCATCTTACTGTCTATGATTTGCACCATTCCTGTGACACTAGTTATAGATTCCGATGCTTCACTTCAGGTTTACTGTTTCTCTTGGACCTTCTTAATGACGATGAAACACAGAAATTGCATCGGAATTAAATACAAAAGGCACAATGCCGACTTATGTACAAGAAGACTGACTCTTCCTACTGTCTATTTTTTGAACCATTTCTGTGACACTAGTTATAGAGTCCGATGCTTCACTTCAGGTTTACTGTATCCCTTGGACCTTGTTATTTACGATGAATCACAGAAATTGCATCGGAATTAAATACAAAAGGCATAATGCTGACTTAAGTACAAGAAGACCGACTCTTCTTACAGTCTATAATTTGAACCATTCCAGTGATACTAGTTATAAATTCCGATGCTTCACTTCATGTTTACTGTATCCTTTGAACCTTCTTATTGACGATGAAACACAGAAATTGCATCGGAATTAAATACAAAAAGCACAATGCCGACTTAAGTACAAGAATACTGACTCATCTTACTGTCTATGTTTTGAACCGTCCCTGAGGCACTAGTTATAGATTCCGATGTTTCACTTCAGGTTGACTGTATCCCTTGGACCTTCTTATTGACGATGAAACACAGAAATTGCATCGGAATTAAATACAAAATGCACAATGCCGACTTAAGTACAAGAAGACTGACCCTTCTTACTGACTGTTTTTTGAACCATTCCTGTGACACTAGTTATAGATTCCGTTGCTTCACTTCAGGTTTACTGTATCCCTCTGACCTTCTTATTGACGATGAAACACAGAAATTGCATCGGAATTAAATACAAAAGGCACAATGCCGAATTAAGTACAAGAAGACTGACTCTTCTTACTGTGTATGCTTTTAACCATTACTGTGACACTAGTCATAGATTCCGATGCTTAACTTCAGGATTACTGTATCCCTCTGATCTTCTTATTGACGATGAAACACAGAAATTGCATCCGTATTAATTACAAAAGGCACAATGCCGACTTAAGTACAAGATGTCTGACTCTTCTTACTGTCTATGTTTTGAACCATCCCGGTGACACTAGTTATAGTTTCCGAAGCTTCACTCCAGGATTACTGTATCCCTTGGTCCTTCTTATTGACGAAGAAACACAGAAATTGCATGGGAATTAAATACAAAAGGCACAATGCCGACTTAAGTACAAGAAGACTGACTCTTATTAATGACTATGTTTTGGACCATTCCTGTGACACTAGTTATAAATTCCGATGCTTCACTTCGGGTTTACTGTATCCTTTGGACCATCTTATTGACGATGAAACAGGGAAATTGCATCGGATATAAATAGAAAAGGCACAATGTCGACTTAAGTACCAGAATACTGACTCATCTTATTGTCTATGAATTGCACCATTCCTGTGACACTAGTTATAGATTCCATGCTTCACTTCAGGTTTACTGTTCACCTTGGACCTTCTTATTGACTAAGAAACACAGAAATCGCATCGGAATTAAATACAAAAGGCACAATGCCGACTTAAGTACAAGAAGACTGACTCTTCCTACTGTCTATATTTTGAACCATTCCTGTAACTCTAGTTACAGATTCCGATGCCTAACTTCCGGATTACTGTATCCCTCTGACCTTCTTAGTGACGATGAAACACAGAAATTGCATCGGAAATAAATACAAAAAGCACAATGCCGACTTAAGTACCAGACTACTGACTCATCTTATTGTCTATGTATTGCACCATTCCTGTGACACTAGTTATAGATTCCGATGCTTCACTTCAGGTTTACTGTATCCCTTGGACCTTGTTATTTACGATGAATCACAGAAATTGCATCGGAATTAAATACAAAAGGCACAATGCCGACCTAAGTACAAGAAGACTGACTCTTCTTACTGTCTATAATTAGAACCATTCCAGTGACACTAGTTATAGATTCCGATGCTTCACTTCATGTTTACTGTATCCCTTGGACCTTCTTATTGACGATGAGACACAGAAATGGCATCGGAATTAAATAGAAAAGGCACAAGGCCGACTTAAGTACAAGAAGACTGACTCTTCCTACTGTCTATGTTTTGAACCATTACTGTGACACTAGTTATAGATTCCGATGCTTTACTCCAGGTTTACTGTATCCCTTGGACTTCTTATTGACGGTGACACACAGAAATTGCATAGGAATTAAATACGAAAGGCACATTGCCAACTTAAGTACAAGAAGACTGACTCTTCTTCCTGACTATGTTTTGAACCATTCCTGTGACTCTAGTTGTAGATTCCGATGCTTCACTTCAGGTTTACTATATCCCTTGGACCTTCTTATTGACGATGAAACACAGAAATAGCATCGGAATTAAATAGAAAAGACACAATGCCGACTTTAGTACAAGAAGACTGACCCTACCAACTGTCTATGTTTTGAACCATTCCTGAGACACTAGTTATAGATTCCCATGCTTCACTTCAGGTTTACTGTATCTCCCTGACCGTCTTAATTGACGATGAAACACAGAAATTGCATCCGAATTAAATAGAAAAGGCACAATGCCGACTTAAGTACTAGAAGACTGACTCTTCCTACTGTCTATGTTTTGAACCATTCCTAAGACACTTGTTATAGATTCCGATGCTTCACTTCAGGTTTACTGTATCCCTTGGACCTTCTTTTTGTCGATGAAACACAGAAATAGCATCGGAATTCAATACAAAAGGCACAATTCCGAATTAAGTACAAGAAGACTGACTCTTCTTACTGTCTATGATTTTAACCATTCCTGTGACACTAGTTATAGACTCCGATGCTTCACTCCCGGTTTACTGTATCCCTTCGACCTTCTTATTGACGACGAAACACAGAAATTGCATCGGAATTAAATACAAAAGGCACAATGCCGACTTAAGTACATGAAGACTGACTCTTCTTACTGTCTATGCTTTGAACCATCCCTGTGACACTAGTTATAGATTCCGATGCTTCACTGCAGGTTTACTGTGTCCCTTAGACCTTCTTTTTGACGATGAAACACAGAAATTACATCGGAATTAAATACAATAGGCACAATGCCGACTTAAGTGCAAGAAGACTGACTCTTCTTACTGTCTATAGTTTGAACCATTCCAGTGACACTAGTTATAGATTCCGATGCTTCACTTCATGTTTACTGTATCCCTTGGACCTTCTTATTGACGATGAAACACAGAAATTGCATCGGAATTAAATACAAAATGCACAATGCCGACTTAAGTACAACTAGACTGTCTCTTCCTACTGCCTATGTTTTGACCCATTTCTGTGACACTAGTTGTAGAGTCCGATGCTTCACTTCAGGTTTACTGTATCCCTTGGGCCTTCTTATTGACGGTGAAACACAGAAATTGCATTGGAATTAAATACGAAAGGTACAATGCCAACTTAAGTACAAGAAGACTGACTCTTCTTACTGACTATGATTTGAACCATTCCAGTGACACTAGTTATAGATTCCGATGCTTCACTTCAGGTTTACTGTATCCCTTAAACCTTCTTATTGACGATTAAACGCAGAAATTGCATCGGAATTAAATACAAAAGACACAAAGCCGACTTAAGTACAAGAAGACTGACCCTTCCAACAGTCTATGTTTTGAACCATTCCTGTGACGCTAGTTATAGATTCCGATGCTTCACTTCAGGTTTACTGTATCCCTCTGACCGTCTTAGTGATGATGAAACACAGAAATTGCATCCGAATTAAATACAAAAGGCACAATGCCGACTTAAGTACAAGAAGACTTACTCTTCTTACCGTCTATGTTTTGAACCGTCCCTGTGACCCTAGTTATAGATTCCGATGTTTCACTCCAGGTTGGCTGTATCCCTTGGACATTCTTATTGACGATGAAACACAGAAATTGCATCGGAATTAAATACAAAATGCACAATGCCGACTTAAGTACAAGAAGAAAGACTCTTCTTACTGTCTATAGTTTGAACCATTCCAGTGACACTAGTTATAGATTCCGATGCTTCACTTCATGTTTATTGTATCCCTTGGACCTTCTTATTGACGGTGAAACACAGAAATTGCATTGGAATTAAATACGAAAGGCACAATGCCAACTTAAGTACAAGAAGACTGACTATTCTTACTGACTATGTTTTGAACCATTCCAATGACGCTAGTTATAGATTCCGATGCTTCACATCAGGTTTACTGTATCCCTTAAACCTTCTTATTGACGATGAAACGCAGAAATTGCATCGGAATTAAATACAAAAGACACAATGCCGACTTAAGTACAAGAAGACTGACTCTTCTTACTGACTATGCTTTGAACCATTCCTGTGACACTAGTTATAGATTCCGATGCTTCACTTCAGGTTGACTGTATCCCTCTGACCTTCTTATTGACGATGAAACACAGAAATTGCATCGGAATTAAATAGAAAAGGCACAATGCCGACTTAAGTACAGGAAGACTGACTCTTCTTACTGTCTATGCTTTGAACCATTCCTGTGAGACTAGTTATAGATTCCGATGCTTCACTTCAGGTTTACTGTATCCCTTGCACCTCCTTATTGACGATAAAACACAGAAATTGGTACGGAATTCAATACAAAAGGCACAATGCCGACTTAACTACAAGAAGACTGACTCTTCTTACTGACTATGCTTTGAACCATTCCAGTGACACTAGTTATAGATTCGGATGCCTAACTTCCGGATTACTTTATCCCTCTGATCTTCTTAGTGACGAAGAAACACAGAAATTGCATCGGAAATAAATACAAAAAGCACAATGCCGACTTAAGTACCAGAATACTGACTCATCTTATTGTCTATGAATTGCACCATTCCTGTGACACTAGTTATAGATTCCGATGCTTCACTTCAGGTTTACTGTATCCCTTGGACCTTGTTATTTACGATGAATCACAGAAATTGCATCGGAATTAAATACAAAAGGCACAATGCCGACTTAAGTACAAGAAGACTGACTCTTCTTACTGTCTATAATTAGAACCATTCCAGTGACACTAGTTATAGATTCCGATGCTTCACTTCATGTTTACTGTATCCCTTGGACCTTCTTATTGACGATGAAACACAGAAATTGCATCGGAATTAAATACAATAGGCACAAGGCCGACTTAAGTACAAGAAGACTGACTCTTCCTACTGTCTATGTTTTGAACCATTACTGTGACACTAGTTATAGATTCCGATGCTTTACTCCAGGTTTACTGTATCCCTTGGACCTTCTTATTGACGGTGACACACAGAAATTGCATAGGAATTAAATACGAAAGGCACATTGCCAACTTAAGTACAAGAAGACTGACTCTACTTCCTGACTATGTTTTGAACCATTCCTGTGACACTAGTTGTAGATTCCGATGCTTCACTTCAGGTTTACTGTATCCCTTGGACCTTCTTATTGACGATGAAACACAGAAATAGCATCGGAATTAAATAGAAAAGACACAATGCCGACTTTAGTACAAGAAGACTGACCCTACCAACTGTCTATGTTTTGAACCATTCCTGAGACACTAGTTATAGATTCCCATGCTTCACTTCAGGTTTACTGTATCCCCCTGACCGTCTTAATTGACGATGAAACACAGAAATTGCATCCGAATTAAATAGAAAAGGCACAATGCCGACTTAAGTACTAGAAGACTGACTCTTCCTACTGTCTATGTTTTGAACCATTCCTAAGACACTTGTTATAGATTCCGATGCTTCACTTCAGGTTTACTGTATCCCTTGGACCTTCTTTTTGTCGATGAAACACAGAAATTGCATCGGAATTCAATACAAAAGGCACAAGGCCGACTTAACTACAAGAAGACTGACTCTTCTTAATGACTATGCTTTGAACCAGTCCTGTGACTCTAGTTATAGATTCCGATGCTAAACTTCCGGATTACTGTACCCCTCTGACCTTCTTAGTGACGATGAAACACAGAAATTGCATCGGAATTAAATACAAAATTCACAATGCCGACTTAAGTACAAGAATATTGACTCATCTTACTGTCTATGTTTTGAACCGTCCCTGTGACCCTAGTTATAGATTCCGATGTTTCACTCCATGTTGACTGTATCCCTTGGACCTTCTTATTGACGATGAAACACAGAAATTGCATCGGAATTAAATACAAAATGCACAATGCCGACTTAAGTACAAGAAGACTGACTCTTCTTAATGACTATGTTTTGAAACATTCCTGTGACACTAGTTATAGATTCCGTTGCTTCACTTCAGGTTTACTGTATCCCTCTGACCTTCTTATTGACGATGAAACACAGAAATTGCATCGGAATTAAATACAAAAGGCACAATTCCGAATTAACTACAAGAAGACTGACTCTTCTTACTGTCTATGCTTTTAACCATTCCTGTGACACTAGTTATAGACTCCGATGCTTCACTCCCGGTTTACTGTATCCCTTCGACCTTCTTATTGACGACGAAACACAGAAGTTGCATCGGAATTAAATACAAAAGGCACAATGCCGACTTAAGTACATGAAGACTGACTCTTCTTACTGTCTATGCTTTGAAACATCCCTGTGACACTAGTTATAGATTCCGATGCTTCACTGCAGGTTTACTGTGTCCCTTAGACCTTCTTTTTGACGATGAAACACAGAAATTACATCGGAATTAAATACAATAGGCACAATGCCGACTTAAGTGCAAGAAGACTGACTCTTCTTACTGTCTATAGTTTGAACCATTCCAGTGACACTAGTTATAGATTCCGATGCTTCACTTCATGTTTACTGTATCCCTTGGACCTTCTTATTGACGATGAAACACAGAAATTGCATCGGAATTAAATACAAAATGCACAATGCCGACTTAAGTACAAGAAGACTGTCTCTTCCTACTGCCTATGTTTAGACCCATTTCTGTGACACTAGTTGTAGAGTCCGATGCTTCACTTCAGGTTTACTGTATCCCTTGGGCCTTCTTATTGACGGTGAAACACAGAAATTGCATTGGAATTAAATACGAAAGGCACAATGCCAACTTAAGTACAAGAAGACTGACTCTTCTTACTGACTATGATTTGAACCATTCCAGTGACACTAGTTATAGATTCCGATGCTTCACTTCAGGTTTACTGTATCCCTTAAACCTTCTTGTTGACGATTAAACGCAGAAATTGCATCGGAATTAAATACAAAAGACACAAAGCCGACTTAAGTACAAGAAGACTGACCCTTCCAACAGTCTATGTTTTGAACCATTCCTGTGACGCTAGTTATAGATTCCGATGCTTCACTTCAGGTTTACTGTATCCCTCTGACCGTCTTAGTGACGATGAAACACAGAAATTGCATCCGAATTAAATACAAAAGGCACAATGCCGACTTAAGTACAAGAATACTTACTCTTCTTACTGTCTATGTTTTGAACCGTCCCTGTGACCCTAGTTATAGATTCCGATGTTTCACTCCAGGTTGGCTGTATCCCTTGGACATTCTTATTGACGATGAAACACAGAAATTGCATCGGAATTAAATACAAAATGCACAATGCCGACTTAAGTACAAGAAGACTGACTCTTCTTACTGACTATGTTTTGAACCATTCCTGTGACACTAGTTATAGATTCCGTTGCTTCACTTCAGGTTTACTGTATCCCTCTGACCTTCTTATTGACGATGAAACACAGAAATTGCATCGGAATTAAATACAAAAGGCACAATGCCGAATTAAGTACAAGAAGAAAGACTCTTCTTACTGTCTATAGTTTGAACCATTCCAGTGACACTAGTTATAGATTCCGATGCTTCACTTCATGTTTACTGTATCCCTTGGACCTTCTTATTGACGGTGAAACACAGAAATTGCATTGGAATTAAATACGAAAGGCACAATGCCAACTTAAGTACAAGAAGACTGACTCTTCTTACTGACTATGTTTTGAACCATTCCAGAGACACTAGTTATAGATTCCGATGCTTCACATCAGGTTTACTGTATCCCTTAAAACTTCTTATTGACGATGAAACGCAGAAATTGCATCGGAATTAAATACAAAAGACACAATGCCGACTTAAGTACATGAAGACTGACTCTTCCAACTGTCTATGTTTTGACCCATTCCTGTGACACTAGTTATAGAGTCCGATGCTTTACTTTAGGTTTACTGTATCCCTTGGACCTTCTTATTGACGGTAAAACACAGAAAGTGCATTGGAATTAAATACGAAAGGCACAATGCCAACTTAAGTACAAGAAGACTGACTATTCTTACTGACTATGTTTTGAACCATTCCAGTGACGCTAGTTATAGATTCCGATGCTTCACATCAGGTTTACTGTATCCCTTAAACCTTCTTATTGACGATGAAACGCAGAAATTGCATCGGAATTAAATACAAAAGACACAATGCCGACTTAAGTACAAGAAGACTGACTCTTCCAACTGTCTATGTTTTGAACCATTCCTGTGACGCTAGTTATAGATTCCGATGCTTCACTTCAGGTTTACTGCATCCCTCTGACCGTCTAAGTGACGATGAAACACAAAAATTGCATCCGAATTAAATAGAAAAGGCACAATGACGACTTAAGTACTAGAAGACTGACTCTTCCTACTGTCTATGTTTTGAACCATTCATAAGACACTTGTTATAGATTCCGATGCTTCACTTCAGGTTTACTGTATCCCTTGGACCTTCTTATTGTCGATGAAACACAGAAATTGCATCGGAATTCAATACAAAACGCACAAGGCCGACTTAACTAAAAAAGGCTGTCTCCTCTTACTAATTATGCTTTGAACCATTCCTGTGACTCTAGTTATAGATTCCGATGCTTCACTTCATGTTTACTGTATCCCTTTGACCTTCTTATTGACGATGAAACACAGAAATTACATCGGAATTAAATACAATAGGCACAATGCCGACTTGAGTACAAGAAGACTGACTCTTCTTCCTGACTACGTTTTGAACCATTCCTGTGACACTAGTTGTAGATTCCGATGCTTCACTTCAGGTATACTGTATCCCTTGGACCTTCTTATTGCCGATGAAACACAGATACAGCATCGGAATTAAATACAAAAGACACAATGCCGACTGAAGTACCAGAAGACTGACTCTTCCAACTCTCTATGCTTTGAACCATTCCTGTGACACTAGTTATAGATTCCGTTGCTACACTTCAGGTTTACTGTAAACCCCTGACCGTCTTATTGACGATGAAACACAGAAATTGCTTCCGAATTAAATAGAAAAGGCACAATGCCGAATTAAGTACTAGAAGACTGACTCTTCCTACTGTCTATGTTTTGAACCATTCCTAAGACACTTGTTATAGATTCCGATGCTTCACTTCAGGTTTACTGTATCCCGTGGACCGTGTTATTGACGATGAAACACAGAAATTGCATCCAAATTAAATACAAAAGGCACAATGCCGACTTAAGTACAAGAAGACTGACTCTTCATACTGTCTATAATTTGAACCATTCCAGTGACACTAGTTATAGGTTCCGATGCTTCACTTCATGTTTACTGTATCCCTTTGACTTTCTTATTGACGATGAAACACAGAAATAGCATCGGAATTAAATACAAAAGGCACAATGCCAACTTAAGTACAAGAAGACTGACCCTACCAACTGTCTATGTTTTGAACCATTCCTGAGACACTAGTTATAGATTCCCATGCTTCACTTCAGGTTTACTGTATCCCCCTGACCGTCTTAATTGACGATGAAACACAGAAATTGCATCCGAATTAAATAGAAAAGGCACAATGCCGACTTAAGTACTAGAAGACTGACTCTTCCTACTGTCTATGTTTTGAACCATTCCTAAGACACTTGTTATAGATTCCGATGCTTCACTTCAGGTTTACTGTATCCCTTGGACCTTCTTTTTGTCGATGAAACACAGAAATTGCATCGGAATTCAATACAAAAGGCACAAGGCCGACTTAACTACAAGAAGACTGACTCTTCTTAATGACTATGCTTTGAACCAGTCCTGTGACTCTAGTTATAGATTCCGATGCTAAACTTCCGGATTACTGTACCCCTCTGACCTTCTTAGTGACGATGAAACACAGAAATTGCATCGGAATTAAATACAAAATTCACAATGCCGACTTAAGTACAAGAATATTGACTCATCTTACTGTCTATGTTTTGAACCGTCCCTGTGACCCTAGTTATAGATTCCGATGTTTCACTCCATGTTGACTGTATCCCTTGGACCTTCTTATTGACGATGAAACACAGAAATTGCATCGGAATTAAATACAAAATGCACAATGCCGACTTAAGTACAAGAAGACTGACTCTTCTTAATGACTATGTTTTGAAACATTCCTGTGACACTAGTTATAGATTCCGTTACTTCACTTCAGGTTTACTGTATCCCTCTGACCTTCTTATTGACGATGAAACACAGAAATTGCATCGGAATTAAATACAAAAGGCACAATTCCGAATTAACTACAAGAAGACTGACTCTTCTTACTGTCTATGCTTTTAACCATTCCTGTGACACTAGTTATAGACTCCGATGCTTCACTCCCGGTTTACTGTATCCCTTCGACCTTCTTATTGACGACGAAACACAGAAGTTGCATCGGAATTAAATACAAAAGGCACAATGCCGACTTAAGTACATGAAGACTGACTCTTCTTACTGTCTATGCTTTGAACCATCCCTGTGACACTAGTTATAGATTCCGATGCTTCACTGCAGGTTTACTGTGTCCCTTAGACCTTCTTTTTGACGATGAAACACAGAAATTACATCGGAATTAAATACAATAGGCACAATGCCGACTTAAGTGCAAGAAGACTGACTCTTCTTACTGTCTATAGTTTGAACCATTCCAGTGACACTAGTTATAGATTCCGATGCTTCACTTCATGTTTACTGTATCCCTTGGACCTTCTTATTGACGATGAAACACAGAAATTGCATCGGAATTAAATACAAAATGCACAATGCCGACTTAAGTACAAGAAGACTGTCTCTTCCTACTGCCTATGTTTAGACCCATTTCTGTGACACTAGTTGTAGAGTCCGATGCTTCACTTCAGGTTTACTGTATCCCTTGGGCCTTCTTATTGACGGTGAAACACAGAAATTGCATTGGAATTAAATACGAAAGGCACAATGCCAACTTAAGTACAAGAAGACTGACTCTTCTTACTGACTATGATTTGAACCATTCCAGTGACACTAGTTATAGATTCCGATGCTTCACTTCAGGTTTACTGTATCCCTTAAACCTTCTTATTGACGATTAAACGCAGAAATTGCATCGGAATTAAATACAAAAGACACAAAGCCGACTTAAGTACAAGAAGACTGACCCTTCCAACAGTCTATGTTTTGAACCATTCCTGTGACGCTAGTTATAGATTCCGATGCTTCACTTCAGGTTTACTGTATCCCTCTGACCGTCTTAGTGACGATGAAACACAGAAATTGCATCCGAATTAAATACAAAAGGCACAATGCCGACTTAAGTACAAGAACACTTACTCTTCTTACTGTCTATGTTTTGAACCGTCCCTGTGACCCTAGTTATAGATTCCGATGTTTCACTCCAGGTTGGCTGTATCCCTTGGACATTCTTATTGACGATGAAACACAGAAATTGCATCGGAATTAAATACAAAATGCACAATGCCGACTTAAGTACAAGAAGACTGACTCTTCTTACTGACTATGTTTTGAACCATTCCTGTGACACTAGTTATAGATTCCGTTGCTTCACTTCAGGTTTACTGTATCCCTCTGACCTTCTTATTGACGATGAAACACAGAAATTGCATCGGAATTAAATACAAAAGGCACAATGCCGAATTAAGTACAAGAAGAAAGACTCTTCTTACTGTCTATAGTTTGAACCATTCCAGTGACACTAGTTATAGATTCCGATGCTTCACTTCATGTTTACTGTATCCCTTGGACCTTCTTATTGACGGTGAAACACAGAAATTGCATTGGAATTAAATACGAAAGGCACAATGCCAACTTAAGTACAAGAAGACTGACTCTTCTTACTGACTATGTTTTGAACCATTCCAGAGACACTAGTTATAGATTCCGATGCTTCACATCAGGTTTACTGTATCCCTTAAAACTTCTTATTGACGATGAAACGCAGAAATTGCATCGGAATTAAATACAAAAGACACAATGCCGACTTAAGTACATGAAGACTGACTCTTCCAACTGTCTATGTTTTGACCCATTCCTGTGACACTAGTTATAGAGTCCGATGCTTTACTTTAGGTTTACTGTATCCCTTGGACCTTCTTATTGACGGTAAAACACAGAAAGTGCATTGGAATTAAATACGAAAGGCACAATGCCAACTTAAGTACAAGAAGACTGACTATTCTTACTGACTATGTTTTGAACCATTCCAGTGACGCTAGTTATAGATTCCGATGCTTCACAT
This sequence comes from Schistocerca serialis cubense, assembly GCF_023864345.2. Lineage (NCBI taxonomy): Eukaryota > Metazoa > Arthropoda > Insecta > Orthoptera > Acrididae > Schistocerca > Schistocerca serialis. The sequence goes on along the minus strand of NC_064641.1, from coordinate 976,381,379 downwards.
CAGGTTTACTGTATCCCTTAAACCTTCTTATTGACGATGAAACGCAGAAATTGCATCGGAATTAAATACAAAAGACACAATGCCGACTTAAGTACAAGAAGACTGACTCTTCCAACTGTCTATGTTTTGAACCATTCCTGTGACGCTAGTTATAGATTCCGATGCTTCACTTCAGGTTTACTGCATCCCTCTGACCGTCTAAGTGACGATGAAACACAAAAATTGCATCCGAATTAAATAGAAAAGGCACAATGACGACTTAAGTACTAGAAGACTGACTCTTCCTACTGTCTATGTTTTGAACCATTCATAAGACACTTGTTATAGATTCCGATGCTTCACTTCAGGTTTACTGTATCCCTTGGACCTTCTTATTGTCGATGAAACACAGAAATTGCATCGGAATTCAATACAAAAGGCACAAGGCCGACTTAACTAAAAAAGGCTGTCTCCTCTTACTAATTATGCTTTGAACCATTCCTGTGACTCTAGTTATAGATTCCGATGCTTCACTTCATGTTTACTGTATCCCTTTGACCTTCTTATTGACGATGAAACACAGAAATTACATCGGAATTAAATACAATAGGCACAATGCCGACTTGAGTACAAGAAGACTGACTCTTCTTCCTGACTACGTTTTGAACCATTCCTGTGACACTAGTTGTAGATTCCGATGCTTCACTTCAGGTATACTGTATCCCTTGGACCTTCTTATTGCCGATGAAACACAGATACAGCATCGGAATTAAATACAAAAGACACAATGCCGACTGAAGTACCAGAAGACTGACTCTTCCAACTCTCTATGCTTTGAACCATTCCTGTGACACTAGTTATAGATTCCGTTGCTACACTTCAGGTTTACTGTAAACCCCTGACCGTCTTATTGACGATGAAACACAGAAATTGCTTCCGAATTAAATAGAAAAGGCACAATGCCGAATTAAGTACTAGAAGACTGACTCTTCCTACTGTCTATGTTTTGAACCATTCCTAAGACACTTGTTATAGATTCCGATGCTTCACTTCAGGTTTACTGTATCCCGTGGACCGTGTTATTGACGATGAAACACAGAAATTGCATCCAAATTAAATACAAAAGGCACAATGCCGACTTAAGTACAAGAAGACTGACTCTTCATACTGTCTATAATTTGAACCATTCCAGTGACACTAGTTATAGGTTCCGATGCTTCACTTCATGTTTACTGTATCCCTTTGACCTTCTTATTGACGATGAAACACAGAAATTGCATCGGAATTAAATACAAAAGGCACAATGCCAACTTAAGTACAAGAAGACTGACTCTTCCTACAGTCTATGTTTTGAACCATTAATGTGACACTAGTTATAGATTCCGATGCTTCAGTCCAGGTTTACTGTATCCCTTGGACCTTCTTATTGACGATGAAACACAGAAATTGCATCGGAATTAAATACAAAAGGCACAATGCCGACTTAAGTACAAGAAGACTGACTCTTCTTACAGACTATGTTTTGAAGCATTCCTGTGACACTATTTATAGATTCCGATGCTTCACTTCAGGTTTACTGTATCCCTCAGACCTTCTTATTGACGATGAAACACAGAAATTGCATCGGAATTAAATACAAAAGGCACAATGCCAACATAAGTACAAGAAGACTGACTCTTCTTACTGTCTATGTTTGAACCATTCCTGTGACACTAGTTATAGATTGCGATGCTTCACTTCAGGTTTACTGTATCCCTCTGACCTTCTTATTGACGGTGAAACACAGAAATTTCATCGGAATTAAATACGAAAGGCACAATGCCAACATAAGTACAAGAAGACTGACTCTTCTTACTGTCTATGTTTGAACCATTCCTGTGACACTAGTTATAGATTCCGATGCTTCACTTCAGGTTTACTGTATCCCTTGGACCCTCTTATTGTCGATGAAACACAGAAATTGCATCGGAATTCAATACAAAATTCACAAGGCCAACTTAACTACAAGAAGACTGACTCCTCTTACTGACTATGCTTTGAACCATTCCTGTGACCCTAGTTATAGATTCCGATGTTTCACTCCAGTTTGACTGTATCCCTTGGACCGTCTTATTGACGATGAAACACAGAAATTGCATCGGAATTAAATACAAAAGGCACAATGCCGACTTAAGTACAAGAAGACTGACTCTTCTTACTGTCTATGTTTTGAACCATCCCTGTGACACTAGTTATAGTTTCCGATGCTTCACTCCAGGTTTACTGTATCCCTTGGTCCTTCTTATTGACGAAGAAACACTAAATTGCATCGGAATTAAATACAAAAGGCACAATGCCGACTTAAGTACAAAAAGACTGACTCTTCCTACTGTCTATATTTTGAACCATTCCTGTGACACTAGTTATAGATTCCGATGCTTCACTTCAGGTTTACTGTATCCCTCTGACCTTATTGCCGATGAAACACAGAAATTGCATCGGAATTAAATACAAAAGGCACAATGCCGACGTAAGGACAAGAAGACTGACCCTTCTTACTATCTATGCTTTGAACCATTTCTGTGACACTAGTTATAGAGTCCGATGCTTCACTTCAGGTTTACTGTATCCCTTGGACCTTGTTATTTACGATGAATCTCAGAAATTTGCTTCGGAATTAAATACAAAAGGCACAATGCCAACTTAAGTACTAGAAGACTGACTCTTCCAACTGTCTATGTTTTGAACCATTCCTGTGACACTAGTTATAGATTCCGATGCTTCACTGCAGGCTTACTGTGTCCCTTAGACCTTCTTATTGACGATGAAACACAGAAATTACATCGGAATTAAATACAATAGGCACAATGCCGACTTGAGTACAAGAAGACTGACTCTTCTTCCTGACTACGTTTTGAACCATTCCTGTGACACTAGTTGTAGATTCCGATGCTTCACTCCAGGTTTACTGTATCCCTTGGTCCTTCTTATTGACGAAGAAACACAGAAATTGCATCGGAATTAAATACAAAAGGCACAATGCCGACTTAAGTACAAAAAGACTGACTCTTCCTACTGTCTATATTTTGAACCATTCCTGTGACACTAGTTATAGATTCCGATGCTTCACTTCAGGTTTACTGTATCCCTCTGACCTTATTGCCGATGAAACACAGAAATTGCATCGGAATTAAATACAAAAGGCACAATGCCGACTTAAGGACAAGAAGACTGACCCTTCTTACTATCTATGCTTTGAACCATTTCTGTGACACTAGTTATAGAGTCCGATGCTTCACTTCAGGTTTACTGTATCCCTTGGACCTTGTTATTTACGATGAATCACAGAAATTTGCTTCGGAATTAAATACAAAAGGCACAATGCCGACTTAAGTACTAGAAGACTGACTCTTCTTACTGTCTATGCTTTGAACCATCTCTGTGACACTAGTTATAGATTCCGATGCTTCACTGCAGGCTTACTGTGTCCCTTAGACCTTCTTATTGACGATGAAACACAGAAATTACATCGGAATTAAATACAATAGGCACAATGCCGACTTGAGTACAAGAAGACTGACTCTTCTTCCTGACTACGCTTTGAACCATTCCTGTGACACTAGTTGTAGATTCCGATGCTTCACTTCAGGTTTACTGTATCCCTTGGATCTTCTTATTGCCGATGAAACACAGAAATAGCATCGGAATTAAATACAAAAGACACAATGCCGACTTAAGTACAAGAAGACTGACTCTTCCAACTGTCTATGCTTTGAACCATTCCTGTGACACTAGTTATAGATTCCGATGCTTCACTTCAGGTTTACTGTAAACCCCTGACCGTCTTATTGACGATGAAACACAGAAATTGCTTCCGAATTAAATAGAAAAGGCAAAATGCCGACTTAAGTACTAGAAGACTGACTCTTCCTACTGTCTATGTTTTGAACCATTCCTAAGACACTTGTTATAGATTCCGATGCTTCACTGCAGGTTTACTGTGTCCCTTAGACCTTCTTATTGACGATGAAACACAGAAATTACATCGGAATTAAATACAATAGGCACAATGCCGACTTAAGTACAAGAAGACTGACTCTTCCTACTGTCTATGTTTTGAACCATTCCTGTGACACTAGTTATAGATTCCGATGCTTCACTTCAGGTTTACTGTATCCCTTGGACCTTCTTATTGTCGATGAAACACAGAAATTGCATCGGAATTTAATACAAAAGGCACAAGGCCAACTTAACTACAAGAAGACTGACTCCTCTTACTGACTATGCTTTGAACCATTCCTGTGACCCTAGTTTTAGATTCCGATGTTTCACTCCAGGTTGACTGTATCCCTTGGACCGTCTTATTGACGATGAAACACAGAAATTGCATCGGAATTAAATACAAAAGGCACAATGCCGACTTAAGTACAAGAAGACTGACTCTTCTTACTGTCTATGTTTTGAACCATCCCTGTGACACTAGTTATAGTTTCCGATGCTTCACTCCAGGTTTACTGTATCCCTTGGTCCTTCTTATTGACGAAGAAACACAGAAATTGCATCGGTATTAAATACAAAAGGCACAATGCCGACTTAAGTACAAGAAGAGTGACTCTTATTACTGACTATGTTTTGGACCATTCCTGTGACACTAGTTATAAATTCCGATGCTTCACTTCGGGTTTACTGTATCCCTTGGACCATCTTATTGACCATGAAACACAGAAATTGCATCGGATATAAATAGAAAAAGCACAATGTCGACTTAAGTACAAGAAGACTGAGTCTTCTTACTGTCTATATTTTGAACCATTCCTGTGACACTAGTTATAGATTCCGATGCTTCACTTCAGGTTTACTGTTTCCCTTGGACCTTCTTATTGACGATGAAACACAGAACTGGCATCGGAATTAAATACAAAAGGCACAATGCCGACTTATGTACAAGAAGACTGACTCTTCTTACTGACTATGTTATGAACCATTCCTGTGACACTAGTTATAGATTCCGATGCTTCACTTCAGGTTTACTGTATACCTCTGACCTTCTTATTGACGATGAAACACAGAAATTGCATCGGAATTAAATAGAAAAGGCACAATGCCGACTTAAGTACAAGAAGACTGACTCTTCTTACTGTCTATGCTTTGAACCATTCCTGTCACACTAGTTATAGATTCCGATGCTTCACTTCAGGTTTACTGTATCCCTCTGACCTTCTTATTGACGGTGAAACACAGAAATTGCATCGGAATTAAATACGAAAGGCACAATGCCAACTTAAGTACAAGAAGACTGACTCATCTCCCTGATTATGTTTTGAACCATTCCTGTGACACTAGTTGTAGATTCCGATGCTTCACTTGAGGTTTACTGTATCCCTTGGACCTTCTTATTGACGATGAAACGCAGAAATTGCATCGGAATTAATTACAAAATACACAATGCCGACTTAAGTACAAGAAGACTGACTCTTCCAACTGTCCACGTTTTGAACCATTCCTGTGACGCTAGTTATAGATTCCGATGCTTCACTTCAGGTTTACTGTATCCCTCTGACCGTCTTATTGACGATGAAACACAGAAATTGCATCCGAATTAAATAGAAAAGGCACAATGCCGACTTAAGTACTAGAAGCCTGACTCTTCTTACAGACTATGTTTTGAAGCATTCCTGTGACACTATTTATAGATTCCGATGCTTCACTTCAGGTTTACTGTATCGCTTGGACCTTCTTATTGTCGATGAAACACAGAAATTGCATCGGAATTCAATACAAAAGGCACAAGGCCGACTTAACTACAAGAAGACTGAACATCTTACTGACTATGTTTGAACCATTCCTGTGACTCTAGTTATAGATTCCGGTGCTTAACTTCCGGATTACTGTATCCCTCTGACCTTCTTAGTAACGATGAAACACAGAAATTGCATCGGAATTAAATACAAAAAGCACAATGCCGACTTAAGTACAAGAATACTGACTCATCTTACAGTCTATGATTTGAACCGTCCCTGTGACCCTAGTTATAAATTCCGATGTTTCACTCCATGTTGAATGTATCCCTTGGACCTTCTTATTGACGATGAAACACAGAAATTGCATCGGAATTAAATACAAAAGGCACAATGCCGACTTAAGGACAAGAAGGCTGACCCTTCTTACTAACTATGCTTTGAACCATTCCTGTGACACTAGTTATAGATTCCGATGCTTCACTTCAGGTTTACTGTTTCCCTTGGACCTTCTTATTGACGATGAAACACAGAACTTGCATCGGAATTAAATACAAAAGGCACAATGCCGACTTATGTACAAGAAGACTGACTCTCCTTACTGACTATAATTTGAACCATTCCTGTGGCACTAGTTATAGATTCCGATGCTTCACTTCAGGTTTACTGTATACCTCTAACCTTCTTATTGACGATGAAACACAGAAATTGCATCGGAATTAAATAGAAAAGGCACAATGCCGACTTACGTACAAGAAGACTGACTCTTCTTACTGTCTATGCTTTGAACCATGCCTGTCACACTAGTTATAGATTCCGATGCTTCACTTCAGGTTTACTGTATCCCTCTGACCTTCTTATTGACGGTGAAACACAGAAATTGCATCGGAATTAAATACGAAAGGCACAATGCCAACTTAAGTACAAGAAGACTGACTCTTCTTCCTGATTATGTTTTGAACTATTCCTGTGACACTAGTTGTAGATTCCGATGCTTCACTTGAGGTTTACTGTATCCCTTGGACCTTCTTATTGACGATGAAACGCAGAAATTGCATCGGAATTAAATACAAAAGACACAATGCCGACTTAAGTACAAGAAGACTGACTCTTCCAACTGTCCACGTTTTGAACCATTCCTGTGACGCTAGTTATAGATTCCGATGCTTCACTTCAGGTTTACTGTATCCCTCTGACCGTCTTATTGACGATGAAACACAGAAATTGCATCCGAATTAAATAGAAAAGACACAATGCCGACTTAAGTACTAGAAGCCTGACCCTTCCTACTGTCTATGCTTTGAACCATTCCTATGACACTTGTAATAGATTCCGATGCTTCACTTCAGGTTTACTGTATCCCTTGGACCTTCTTATTGTCGATGAAACACAGAAATTGCATCGGAATTAAATACAAAAAGCACAATGCCGACTTAAGTACAAGAATACTGACTCATCTTACAGTCTATGTTTTGAACCGTCCCTGTGACCCTAGTTATAAATTCCGATGTTTCACTCCATGTTGACTGTATCCCTGGGACCTTCTTATTGACGATGAAACACAGAAATTGCATCCGAATTAAATACAATATGCACAATGCCGACTTAAGTACAACAAGACTGACTCTTCTTACTGACTATGTTTTGAACCACTCCTGTGACACTAGTCATAGATTCCGATGCTTCACTTCAGGTTTACTGTATCCCTCTGACCGTCTTATCGACGATGAAACACAGAAATTGCATCCGAATTAAATAGAAAAGACACAATGCCGACTTAAGTACTAGAAGCCTGACTCTTCCTACTGTCTATGCTTTGAACCATTCCTAAGACACTTGTTATAGATTCCGATGCTTCACTTGAGGTTTACTGTATCCCTTGGACCTTCTTATTGACGATGAAACGCAGAAATTGCATCGGAATTAAATACAAAAGACACAATGCCGACTTAAGTACAAGAAGACTGACTCTTCCAACTGTCCACGTTTTGAACCATTCCTGTGACGCTAGTTATAGATTCCGATGCTTCACTTCGGGTTTACTGTATCCCTTGGACCATCTTATTGACGATGAAACACAGAAATTGCATCGGATATAAATAGAAAAGGCACAATGTCGACTTAATTACAAGAAGACCGACTCTTCTTACTGTCTATGTTTTAAACCTTTCCTGTGACACTAGTTATAGATTCCGATGCTTCACTCCAGGTTTACTGTATCCCTTGGACATTCTTATTGACGATTAAACCCAGAAAATGCATCGGAATTAAATAGAAAAGGCACAATGCCGACTTAATTACATGAGGACTGACGCTTCTTACTGACTATGTTTTGAACCATTCCTGTGACACTAGTTATAGATTCCGATGCCTCACTTCAGGTTTACTGTACACCATGGACCTTATTATTGAGTATGAAACACAGAAATCGCATCGGAATTAAATACAAAAGGCACTATGCCGACTTAAGTACTAGAAGACTGACTCTTCCTACTGTCTATATTTTGAACCATTCCTATGACACTAGTTATAGATTCCGATGCTTCACTTCAGGTTTACTGTATCCCTCTGACGTTCTTATTGACGATGAAACACAGAAATTGCATCGGAATTAAATAGAAAAGGCACAATGCCGACTTAAGTACAAGAAGACTGACTCTTCTTACTGTCTATGCTTTGAACCATTCCTGTCACACTAGTTATAGATTCCGATGCTTCACTTCAGGTTTACTGTATCCCTCTGACCTTCTTATTGGCGGTGAAACACAGAAATTGCATCGGAATTAAATACAAAAGGCACAATGCCGACTTATGTACAAGAAGACTGACTCTTCCTACTGTCTATGTTTTGAACCATTTCTGTGACACTAGTTATAGAGTCTGATGCTTCACTTCAGGTTTACTGTATCCCTCTGACCTTCTTATTGACGATGAAACACCGAAATTGCATCAGAATTAAATAGAAAAGACACAACGCCGACTTAAGTACAAGAAGACTGGCTCTTCTTACTGTCTATGCTTTGAACCATTCCTGTGACACGAGTTATAGATTCCGATGCTTCACTTCAGGTTTACTGTATCACTTGGACCTTCCTATTGACGATGAAACACAGAAATTGCATCGGAATTCAATACAAAAGGCACAAGGCCTATGTAACTACAAGAAGACTGACTCCTCTTACTGACTATGCTTTGAACCATTCCTGTGTCCCTAGTTATAGATTCCGATGTTTCACTTCAGGTTGACTGTATCCCTTGGACCGTCTTTTTGACGATGAAACACAGAAATTGCATCGGAATTAAATACAAAAGGCACAATGAAGACGTAAGTACAAGAAGACTGACTCTTCTTACTGTCTATGTTTTGAACCATACCTGTGACACTAGTTATAGTTTCCGATGCTTCACTCCAGGTTTACTATATCCCTTGGTCCTTCTTATTGACGAAGAAACACAGAAATTGCATCGGAATTCAATACAAAAGGCACAATGCCGACTTAAGTACAAGAAGAGTGACTCTTATTACTGACTATGTTTTGGACCATCCCTGTGACACTAGTTATAAATTCCGATGCTTCACTTCAGGTTTACTGTATCCCTCTGGCCTTCGTATTGACGATGAAACACAGTAATTGCATCGGAATTAAATAGAAAAGGCACAATGCCGACTTAAGTACAAGAAGACTGATTCTTCTTACTGTCTATGCTTTGAACCATTCCTGTCACACTAGTTATAGATTCCGATGCTTCACTTCAGGTTTACTGTATCCCTCTGACCTTCTTATTGACGGTGAAACACAGAAATTGCATCGGAATTAAATACAAAAGGCACAATGCCGACTTATGTACAAGAAGACTGACTCTTCCTACTGTCCATGTTTTGAACCATTTCTGTGACACTAGTTATAGAGTCCGATGCTTCACTTCAGGTTTACTGTATCCCTCTGACCTTCTTATTGACGATGAAACACCGAAATTGCATCAGAATTAAATAGAAAAGACACAATGCCGACTTAAGTACAAGAAGACTGACTCTTCTTACTGTCTATGCTTTGAACCAATCCTGTGACACTAGTTATAGATTCCGATGCTTCACTTCAGGTTTACTGTATCCCTTGGACCTTCCTATTGACGATGAAACACAGAAATTGCATCGGAATTCAATACAAAAGGCACAAGGCCTATGTAACTACAAGAAGACTGACTCCTCTTACAGACTATGCTTTGAACCATTCCTGTGTCCCTAGTTATAGATTCCGATGTTTCACTCCAGGTTGACCATATCCCTTGGACCGTCTTATTGACGATGAAACACAGAAATTGCATCGGAATTAAATACAAAATGCACAATGCCGACTTAAGTACAACAAGACTGACTCTTCTTACTGACTTTGTTTTGAACCACTGCTGTGACACTAGTCATAGATTCCGATGCTTAACTTCAGGATTACTGTATCCCACTGACCATCTTATTGACGATGAAACACAGAAATTGCTTCCGAATTAAATACAAAATTCACAATGCCGACTTAAGTACAAGAAGACTGACTCTTCTTACTGTCTATGATTTGAACCATCCCTGTGACACTAGTTATAGTTTCCGATGCTTCACTCTAGGTTTACTGTTTCCCTTGGTCCTTCTTATTGACGATGAAACACAGAAATTGCATCGGATATAAATTGAAAAGGCACAATGTCGACTTAAGTACAAGAAGACTGAGTCTTCTTACTGTCTATATTTTGAACCATTCCTGTGACACTAGTTATAGATTCCGATGCTTCACTTCAGGTTTACTGTATCCCTCTGACCTTATTGCCGATGAAACACAGAAATTGCATCGGAATTAAATACAAAAGGCACAATGCCGACTTATGGACAAGAAGACTGACCCTTCTTACTATCTATGCTTTGAACCATTCCTGTGACACTAGTTATAGATTCCGATGCTTCACTTCAGGTTTACTGTTTCTCTTGGACCTTCTTGTTGACGATGAAACACAGAACTTGCATCGGAATTAAATACAAAAGGCACAATGCCGACTTATGTACAAGTAGACTGACTCTTCTTACTGACTATGTTTTGAACCATTCCTGTGACACTAGTTATAGATTCCGATGCTTCACTTCAGGTTTACTGTATACCTCTGACCTTCTTATTGACGATGAAACACAGAAATTGCATCGGAATTAAATAGAAAAGGCACAATGCCGACTTAAGTACAAGAAGACTGACTCTTCTTACTGCCTATGCTTTGAACCATTCCTGTCACATTAGTTATAGATTCCGATGCTTCACTTCAGGTTTACTGTATCCCTCTGACCTTCTTATTGACGGTGAAACACAGAAATTGCATCGGAATTAAATACGAAAGGCACAATGCCAACTTAAGTACAAGAAGACTGAATCTTCTCCCTGATTATGTTTTGAACTATTCCTGTGACACTAGTTGTAGATTCCGATGCTTCACTTGAGGTTTACTGTATCCCTTGGACCTTCTTATTGACGATGAAACGCAGAAATTGCATCGGAATTAAATACAAAAGACACAATGCCGACTTAAGTACAAGAAGACTGACTCTTCCAACTGTCCACGTTTTGAACCATTCCTGTGACGCTAGTTATAGATTCCGATGCTTCACTTCAGGTTTACTGTATCCCTCTGACCGTCTTATTGACGATGAAACACAGAAATTGTATCCGAATTAAATAGAAAAGGCACAATGCCGACTTAAGTACTAGAAGCCTGACTCTTCCTACTGTCTATGCTTTGAACCATTCCTGTGACTCTAGTTATAGATTCCGGTGCATAACTTCCGGATTACTGTATCCCTCTGACCTTCTTAGTAACGATGAAACACAGAAATTGCATCGGAATTATATACAAAAAGCACAATGCCGACTTAAGTACAAGAATACTGACTCATCTTACAGTCTATGATTTGAACCGTCCCTGTGACCCTAGTTATAGATTCCGATGTTTCACTCCATGTTGACTGTATCCCTTGGACCTTCTTATTGACGAAGAAACACAGAAATTGCATCCGAATTAAATACAATATGCACAATGCCGACTTAAGTACAACAAGACTGACTCTTCTTACTGACTATGTTTTGAACCACTCCTGTGACACTAGTCATAGATTCCGATGCTTAACTTCAGGATTACTGTATCCCACTGACCTTCTTATTGACGATGAAACATAGAAATTGCTTCCGAATTACATACAAAATTCACAATGCCGACTTAAGTACAAGAAGACTGACTCTTCTTACTGTCTATGATTTGAACCATCCCTGTGACACTAGTTATAGTTTCTGATGCTTCACTCTAGGTTTACTGTATCCCTTGGTCCTTCTTATTGACGAAGAAACACAGAAATTGCATCGGAATTAAATAGAAAAGGCACAATGCCGACTTAAGTACAAGAAGACTGACTCTTATAACTGACTAAGTTTTGGACCATTCCTGTGACACTAGTTATAAATTCCGATGCTTCACTTCGGGTTTACTGTATCCCTTGGACCATCTTATTGACGATGAAACACAGAAATTGCAACGGATATAAATAGAAAAGGCACAATGTCGACTTAAGTACAAGAAGACCGACTCTTCTTACTGTCTATGTTTTAAACCATTCCTGTGACACAAGTTATAGATTCCGATGCTTCACTCCAGGTTTACTGTATCCCTTGGACCTTCTTATATACGATGAAACCCAGAAAATGCATCGGAATTAAATAGAAAAGGCACAATGCCGACTTAATTACAAGAGGACTGACGCTTCTTACTGACTATGTTTTGAACCATTCCTGTGACACTAGTTTTAGATTCCGATGCTTCACTTCAGGTTTACTGTACACCATGGACCTTATTATTGACTATGAAACACAGAAATCGCATCGGAATTAAATACAAAAGGCACTATGCCGACTTAAGTACAAGAAGACTGACTCTTCCTACTGTCTATATTTTGAACCATTCCTGTGACACTAGTTATAGATTTCGATGCCTCACTTCAGGTTTACTGTATCTCTCTGACCTTATTGCCGACGAAACACAGAAATTGCATCGGAATTAATTTTAAAAGGCACAATGCCGACTTAAGGACAAGAAGACTGACCCTTCTTACTATCTATGTTTTGAACCATTCCTGTGACACTAGTTATAGATTCCGATGCTTCACTTCAATTATACTGTTTCCCTTGGACCTTCTTATTGACGATGAAACACAGAAATTGCATCGGAATTAAATACAAAAGGCACAATGCCGACTTATGTACAAGAAGACTGACTCTTCCTACTGTCTATGTTTTGAACCATTTCTGTGACACTAGTTATAGAGTCCGATGCTTCACTTCAGGTTTACTGTATCCCTCTGACCGTCTTATTGACGATGAAACACAGAAATTGCATCCGAATTAAATAGAAAAGGCACAATGCCGACTTAAGTACTAGAAGCCTGACTCTTCCTACTGTCTATGCTTTGAACCATTCCTAAGACACTTGTTATAGATTCCGACGCTTCACTTCAGGTTTACTGTATCCCTTGGTCCTTCTTATTGTCGATGAAACACAGAAATTGCATCGGAATTCAATACAAAAGGCACAAGGCCGACTTAACTACAAGAAGACTGACTCCTCTTACTGACTATGCTTTGAACCATTCCTGTGACTCTAGTTATAGATTCCGGTGCTTAACTTCCGGTTTACTGTATCCCTTGGACCTTCTTATTGACGATGAAACACAGAAATTGCTTCCGAATTAAATACAAAATTCACAATGCCGACTTAAGTACAAGAAGACTGACTCTTCTTACTGTCTGTGATTTGAACCATCCCTGTGACACTAGTTATAGTTTCCGATGCTTCACTCTAGGTTTACTGTATCCCTTGGTCCTTCTTATTGACGATGAAACACAGAAATTGCATCGGATATAAATAGAAAAGGCACAATGTCGACTTAAGTACAAGAAGACTGAGTCTTCTTACTGTCTATATTTTGAACCATTCCTGTGACACTAGTTATAGATTCCGATGCTTCACTTCAGGTTTACTGTATCCCTCTGACCTTATTGCCGATGAAACACAAAAATTGCATCGGAATTAAATACAAAAGGCACAATGCCGACTTAAGGACAAGAATACTGACCCTTCTTACTATATATGCTTTGAACCATTCCTGTGACACTAGTTATAGATTCCGATGCTTCACTTCAGGTTTACTGTTTCCCTTGGACCTTCTTATTGACGATGAATCACAGAACTTGCATCGGAATTAAATACAAAAGGCTCAATGCCGACTTATGTACAAGAAGACTGACTCTTCTTACTGACTATGTTTGAACCATTCCTGTGACACTAGTTATAGATTCCGATGCTTCACTTCAGGTTTACTGTTTCCCTTGGACCTTCTTATTGACGATGAAACACAGAACTTGCATCGGAATTAAATACAAAAGGCACAATGCCGACTTATGTACAAGAAGACTGACTCTTCTTACTGACTATGTTTTGAACCATTCCTGTGACACTAGTTATAGATTCCGATGCTTCACTTCAGGTTTACTGTATACCTCTGACCTTCTTATTGACGATGAGACACAGAAATTGCATCGGAATTAAATAGAAAAAGCACAATGCCGACTTAAGTACAAGAAGACTGACTCTTCTTACTGTCTATGCTTTGAACCATTCCTGTCAAACTAGTTATAGGTTCCGATGCTTCACTTCAGATTTACTGTATCCCTCTGACCTTCTTATTGACGGTGGAACACAGAGATTGCATCGGAAATAAATACGAAAGGCACAATGCCAACTTAAGTACAAGAAGACTGACTCTTCTTCCTGATTATGTTTTGAACTATTCCTGTGACACTAGTTGTAGATTCCGATGCTTCACTTGAGGTTTACTGTATCCCTTGGACCTTCTTATTGACGATGAAACGCAGAAATTGCATCGGAATTAAATACAAAAGACACAATGCCGACTTAAGTACGAGAAGACTGACTCTTCCAACTGTCCATGTTTTGAACCATTCCTGTGACGCTAGTTATAGATTCCGATGCTTCACTTCAGGTTTACTGTATCCCTCTGACCGTCTTATTGACGATGAAACACAGAAATTGCATCCGAATTAAATAGAAAAGGCACAATGCCGACTTAAGTACTAGAAGCCTGACTCTTCCTACTGTCTATGCTTTGAACCATTCCTAAGACACTTGTTATAGATTCCGATGCTTCACTTCAGGTTTACTGTATCCCTTGGACCTTCTTATTGTCGATGAAACACAGAAATTGCATCGGAATTCAATACAAAAGGCACAAGGCCGACTTAACTACAAGAAGACTGACTCCTCTTACTGACTATGCTTTGAACCATTCCTGTGACTCTAGTTATAGATTCCGGTGCTTAACTTCCGGATTACTGTATCCCTCTGACCTTCTTAGTAACGATGAAACACAGAAATTGCATCGGAATTAAATACAAAAAGCACAATGCCGACTTAAGTACTAGAAGACTGACTCTTCTTACTGACT
This sequence comes from Schistocerca serialis cubense, assembly GCF_023864345.2. NCBI lineage: Eukaryota > Metazoa > Arthropoda > Insecta > Orthoptera > Acrididae > Schistocerca > Schistocerca serialis. The sequence goes on along the minus strand of NC_064641.1, from coordinate 976,366,142 downwards.
ATGTTTTGAACCACTCCTGTGACACTAGTCATAGATTCCGATGCTTACCTTCAGGATTACTGTATCCCACTGACCTTCTTATTGACGATGAAACACAGAAATTGCTTCCGAATTAAATACAAAATTCACAATGCCGACTTAAGTACTAGAAGACTGACTCTTCTTACTGTCTATGATTTGAACCATCCCTGTGACACTAGTTATAGTTTCCGATGCTTCACTCTAGGTTTACTGTATCCCTTGGTCCTTCTTATTGACGAAGAAACACAGAAATTGCATCGGAATTAAATAGAAAAGGCACAATGCCGACTTAAGTACAAGAAGACTGACTCTTATTACTGACTATGTTTTGGACCATTCCTGTGACACTAGTTATAAATTCCGATGCTTCACTTCGGGTTTACTGTATCCCTTGGACCATCTTATTGACGATGAAACACAGAAATTGCATCGGATATAAATAGAAAAGGCACAATGTCGACTTAAGTACAAGAAGACCGACTCTTCTTACTGTGTATGATTTAAACCATTCCTGTGACACTAGTTATAGATTCCGATGCTTCACTCCAGGTTTACTGTATCCCTTGGACCTTCTTATTGACGATGAAACCCAGAAAATGCATCGGAATTAAATTGAAAAGGCACAATGCCGACTTAATTGCAAGAGGACTGACGCTTCTTACTGACTATGTTTTGAACAATTCCTGTGACACTAGTTATAGATTCCGATGCTTCACTTCAGGTTTACTGTACACCATGGACCTTATTATTGACTATGAAACACAGAAATCGCATCGGAATTAAATACAAAAGGCACTATGCCGACTTAAGTACGAGAAGACTGACTCTTCCTACTGTCTATATTTTGAACCATTCCTGTGACACTAGTTATAGATTCCGATGCTTCACTTCAGGTTTACTGTATCCCTCTGACCTTATTGCCGATGAAACACAGAAATTGCATCGGAATTAAATTTAAAAGGCACAATGCCGACTTAAGTACAAGAAGACTGACCCTTCTTACTATCTATGTTTTGAACCATTCCTGTGACACTAGTTATAGATTCCGATGCTTCACTTCAGGTATACTGTTTCCCTTGGACCTTCTTATTGACGATGAAACACAGAAATTGCATCGGAATTAAATACAAAAGGCACAATGCCGACTTATGTTCAAGGAGACTGACTCTTCCTACTGTCTATGTTTTGAACCATTCCTGTGACACTAGTTATAGAGTCCGATGCTTCACTTCAGGTTTACTGTATCCCTTGGACCTTGTTATTTACGATAAATCACAGAAATTACATCGGAATTAAATACAAAAGGCAAAATGCCGACTTAAGTACAAGAAGACTGACTCTTCTTACTGTCTATAATTTGAACCATTCCAGTGACACTAGTTATAGATTCCGATGCTTAACTTCAGATTTACTGTATCACTTGGACCTTTTTATTGACAATGAAACACAGAAATTGCATCGGAATTAAATACAAAAGGCACAATCCCAACTTAAGTACAAGAAGACTGACTCTTCTTACTGTCTATGTTTGAACCATTCCTGTGACACTAGTTATAGTTTCCGATGCTTCACTTCACGTTTACTGTATCCCTCTGACCTTCTTATTGACGGTGAAACACAGAAATTGCATCGGTATGAAATACGAAAGGCACAATGCCAACTTAAGTACAAGCAGACTTCTTCCTGACTATGCTTTGAACCATTCCTGTGACACACGTTATAGATTCCGATGCTTCACTTCAGGTTTTCTGTATCCCTTGGACTTCTTATTGACGATGAAACACAGAAATTGCATCGGAATTCAATACAAAAGGCACAAGGCCGACTGAACTACAAGAAGACTGACTCTTCTTACTGACTATGCTTTGAACCATTCCTGTGACACTCGTTATAGATTCCGTTGCTTCACTTCAGGTTTACTGTTTCCCTCTGACCTTCTTATTGACGATGAAACACAGAAATTGCATCGGAATTAAATACGAAAGGCACAATGCCGAATTAAGTACAAGAAGACTGATTCTTCTTACTGTCTATGCTTTTAACCATTCCTTTGACACTAGATATAGACTCCGATGCTTCACTCCAGGTTTACTGTATCCCTTCGACCTTCTTATTGACGATGAAACACAGATATTACATCGGAATTAAATACAATAGACACAATGCCGACTTAAGTACAAGAAGGCTGACTCTTCGTACTGTCTATGTTTTGAACCATTCCTGTGACACTAGTTATAGTTTCCGATGCTTCACTCTAGGTTTACTGTATCCCTTGGTCCTTCTTATTGACGAAGAAACACAGAAATTGCATCGGAATTAAATAGAAAAGGCACAATGCCGACTTAAGTACAAGAAGAGTGACTCTTATTACTGACTATGTTTTGGACCATTCCTGTGTCACTAGTTATAAATTCCGATGCTTCACTTCGGGTTTACTGTATCCCTTGGACCATGTTATTGACGATGAAACACAGAAATTGCATCGGATATAAATAGAAAAGGCACAATGTCGACTTAAGTACAAGAAGACCGACTCTTCTTACTGTCTATGTTTTAAACCATTCCTGTGACACTAGTTATAGATTCCGATGCTTCACTGCAGGTTTACTGTATCCCTTGGACCTTCTTATTGACGATGAAACCCAGAAAATGCATCGGAATTGAATAGAAAAGGCACAATGCCGACTTAATTGCAAGAGGACTGACGCTTCTTACTGACTATGTTTTCAACCATTCCTGTGACACTAGTTATAGATTCCGATGCTTCACTTCAGGTTTACTGTACACCATGGACCTTATTATTGACAATGAAACACAGAAATCGCATCGGAATTAAATACAAAAGGCACTATGCCGACTTAAGTACAAGAAGACTGACTCTTCCTACAGTCTATATTTTGAACCATTCCTGTGACACTAGTTATAGATTCCGATGCTTCACTTCAGGTATACTGTTTCCCTTGGACCTTCTTATTGACGACGAAACACAGAAATTGCATCGGAATTAAATACGAAAGGCACAACGCCGAATTAAGTACAAGAACACTGATTCTTCTTACTGTCGATGTTTTTAACCATTCCTTTGACGATAGATATAGACTCCGATGCTTCACTCCAGGTTTACTGTATCCCTTCGACCTTCTTATTGACGATGAAACACAGAAATTGCATCGGAATTAAATACAAAAGGCACAATGCCTACTTAAGTACAAGGAGACTGACTCTTCTTACTGTCTATGTTTTGAACCATCCCTGTGACACTAGTTATAGATTCCGATGCTTCACTGCAGGTTTACTGTGTCCCTTGGACCTTCTTATTGACGATGAAACACAGAAATTACATCGGAATTAAATACAATAGACACAATGCCGACTTAAGTACAAGAAGACTGACTCTTCCTACTGTCTATGTTTTGAACCATTCCTGTGACACTAGTTATAGATTCCGATGCTTCACTTCAGGTTTATTGTATTCCTTACACCGTCTTATTGTCGATGAAACATAGAAATTGCATCGGAATTAAATACAAAAGCCACAATACCGACTTATGGACAAGAAGACTGACTCTTCTTACTGCCAACGCTTTGAACCATTCCTGTGACACTAGTCATAGATTCCGATGCTTCACTCCAGGTTTACTATATCCCTTGGACCTTCTTATTGACGATATAACTCAGAAATTGCATCGGAATTAAATACAAAAGGCACAGTGCCGACTTAAGTACAACAATACTGACTCTTCTTACTGTCTATGTTTTGAACCATCCCTGTGACACAAGTTATAGTTTCCGATGCTTCACTCCAGGTTTACTGTATCCCTTGGTCCTTCTTATTGACGATGAAACACAGAAATTGCATCAGAATTAAATACAAAAGGCACAATGCCGACTTAAGTACAAGAAGACTGACTCTTCTACCTGTCTATGTTTTGAACCATTCCTGTGACACTAGTTATAGATTCCGATGCATCACTCCAGGTTTACTATATCCCTTGGACCTTCCTATTGACGATATAACTCAGAAATTGCATCGGAATTAAATACAAAAGGCACAATGCCGACTTAAGTACAAGAAGACTGTCTCTTCTTACTGTTTATGTTTTGAACCATTCCTAAGACACTAGTTATAGATTACGATACTTCACTCCAGGTTTACTGTATCCCTTGGACCTTCTTATTGACGATTAAACACAGAAATTGCATTGGAATTAAATAGTAAAGGCACAATGCCGACTTAAGTACAAGAACACTGACTCTTCTTACTGTCTATGTTTTGAACCATTCCAGTGACACTAGTTATAGATTCCGATGCTTCACTTCAGGTATACTGTATCCCTCTGACCTTCCTATTGACGATGAAACACAGAAATTGCATCCGAATTAAATACAAAAGGCACAACGCCGAATTAAGTACAAGAAGACTGACTCTTCTTACTGTCTATGTTTAACACCTTTCCTGTGACACTAGTTATAGATTCCGATGCTTCACTCCAGGTTTACTGTATCCCTTGGACCTTCTTATTGACGATGACACACAGAAATTGCATCGGAATTAAATACAAAAGGCTCATTACCGACTTATGGACAAGAAGACTGACTCTTCTTACTGCCAATGCTTTGAACCATTCGTGTGACACTAGTCATAGATTCCGATGCTTCACTCCAGGTTTACTATATCCCTTGGACCTTCTTATTGACGATATATCTCAGAAATTAATCGGAATTAAATACAAAAAGCACAGTGCCGACTTACGTACATGAATACTGACTCTTCTTACTGTCTATGTTTTGAACCACCCCTGTGACACCAGTTATAGTTTCCGATGCTTCACTCCAGGTTTACTGTATCCCTTGGTCCTTCCTATTGACGATGAAACACAGAAATTGCATCAGAATTAAATACAAAAGGCACAATGCCGACTTAAGTACAAGAAGACTGACTCTTCTACCTGTCTATGTTTTGAACCATTCCTGTGACACTAGTTATAGATTCCGATGCTTCACTCCAGGTTTACTATATCCCTTGGACCTTCTTTTTGACGATATAACTCAGAAATTGCATCGGAATTAAATACAAAAGGCACAATGCCGACTTAAGTACAAGAAGACTGTCTCTTCTTACTGTTTATGTTTTGAACCATTCCTAAGACACTAGTTATAGATTACGATACTTCACTCCAGGTTTACTGTATCCCTTGGACCTTCTTAATGACGATTAAACACAGAAATTGCATTGGAATTAAATAGTAAAGGCACAATGCCGACTTAAGTACAAGAACACTGACTCTTCTTACTGTCTATGTTTTGAACCATTCCAGTGACACTAGTTATAGATTCCGATGCTTCACTTCAGGTTTACTGTATCCCTCTGACCTTCCTATTGACGATTAAACACAGAAATTGCATCCGAATTAAATACACAGGCACAACGAAGAATTAAGTACTAGAAGTCTGACTCTTCTTACTGTCTATGTTTAAAACCATTCCTGTGACACTAGTTATAGATTCCGATGCTTCACTCCAGGTTTACTGTATCCCTTGGACCTTCTTATTGACGATGACACACAGAAATTGCATCGGAATTAAATACAAAAGGCACATTGCCGACTTAAGTACAAGAAGACTGACTCTTCGTACTGACTATGTTTTGAACCATTCCTGTGACACTACTTATAGATTCCGATGCTTCACTTCAGGTTTACTGTATCCCTTGACCTTCTTATTGACGATGAAACGCAGAAATTGCATCGGAATTAAATAGAAAAGGCACAATGCCGACTTAAGTACAAGAAGACTGACTCTTCTTACTGTCTATGATTTGACCCATTCCTGTGACACTAGTTATAGATTCCGATGCTTCACTTCAGGTTTACCGTATCCCTTGGACCTTCTTATTGACGATGAAACACAGAAATTGCATCGGATATAAATAGAAAAGGCACAATGTCGACTTAAGTACAAGAAGACCGACTCTTCTTACTGTGTTCCATCGTCAATAAGACGGTCAGAGGGATACAGTAAACCTGAAGTGAAGCATCGGAATCTATAACTAGCGTCACAGGAATGGCTCAAAACGTGGACAGTTGGAAGAGTCAGTCTTCTTGTACTTAAGTCGGCATTGTGTCTTTTGTATTTAATTCCGATGCATTTTCTGCGTTTCATCGTCAATAAGAAGGTCCAAGGGATACAGTAAACCTCAAGTGAGGCATCGGAATCTACAACTAGTGTCACAGGAATAGTTCAAAACATAATCAGGGAGAAGAGTCAGTCTTCTTGTACTTAAGTTGGCATTGTGCCTTTCGTATTTAATTCCGATGCAATTTCTGTGTTTCACCGTCAATAAGAAGGTCAGAGGGATACAGTAAACCTGAAGTGAAGCATCGGAATCTATAACTAGTGTGACAGGAATGGTTCAAAGCATAGACAGTAAGAAGAGTCAGTCTTGCATCGGAATTAAATAGAAAAGGCACAATGCCGACTTAAGTACAAGAAGACTGACTCTTCTTACTGTCTATGCTTTGAACCATTCCTGTCACACTAGTTATAGATTCCGATGCTTCACTTCAGGTTTACTGTATCCCTCTGACCTTCTTATTGACGGTGAAACATAGAAATTGCATCGGAATTAAATACAAAAGGCACAATGCCGACTTATGTACAAGAAGACTGACTCATCCTACTGTCTATGTTTTGAACCATTTCTGTGACACTAGTTATAGAGTCCGATGCTTCACTTCAGGGTTACTGTATCCCTCTGACCTTCTTATTGACGATGAAATACCGAAATAGCATCAGAATTAAATAGAAAAGACACAATGCCGACTTAAGTACAAGAAGACTGACTCTTCTTACTGTCTATGCTTTGAACCATTCCTGTGACACTAGTTATAGATTCTGATGCTTCACTTCAGGTTTACTGTATCCCTTGGACCTTCCTATTGACGATGAAACACAGAAATTGCATCGGAATTCAATACAAAAGGCACAAGGCCTATGTAACTACAAGAGGACTGACTCCTCTTACTGACTATGCTTTGAACCATTCCTGTGTCCCTAGTTATAGATTCCGATGTTTCACTCCAGGTTGACTGTATCCCTTGGACCGTCTTATTGACGATGAAACACAGAAATTGCATCGGAATTAAATACAAAAGGCACAATGCCGACGTAAGTACAAGAAGACTGACTCTTCTTACTGACTATGTTTTGGACCATCCCTGTGACACTAGTTATAAATTCCGATGCTTCACTTCAGGTTTACTGTATCCCTCTGACCTTCTTATTGACGATGAAACACAGAAATTGCATCGGAATTAAATAGAAAAGGCACAATGCCGACTTAAGTACAAGAAGACTGACTCTTCTTACTGTCTATGCTGTGAACCATTCCTGTCACACTAGTTATAGATTCCGATGCTTCACTTCAGGTTTACTGTATCCCTCTGACCTTCTTATTGACGGTGAAACACAGAAATTGCATCGGAATTAAATACAAAAGGCACAATGCCGACTTATGTACAAGAAGACTGACTCTTCCTACTGTCTATGTTTGAACCATTTCTGTGACACTAGTTATAGAGTCCTATGCTTCACTTCAGGTTTACTGTATCCCTCTGACCTTCTTATTGACGATGAAACACCGAAATTGCATCAGAATTAAATGGAAAAGACACAATGCCGACTTAAGTACAAGAAGACTAACTCTTCTTACTGTCTATGCTTTGAACCATTCCTGAGACACTAGTTATAGATTCCGATGCTTCACTTCAGGTTTACTGTATCCCTTGGACCTTCCTATTGACGATGAAACACAGAAATTGCATCGGAATTCAATACAACAGGCACAAGGCCTATGTAACTACAAGAGGACTGACTCCTCTTACTGACTATGCTTTGAACCATTCCTGTGTCCCTAGTCATAGATTCCGATGTTTCACTCCAGGTTGACTGTATTCCTTGGACCGTCTTATTGACGATGAAACACAGAAATTGCATCGGAATTAAATACAAAATGCACAATGCCGACTTAAGTACAACAAGACTGACTCTTCTTACTGACTATGTTTTGAACCACTGCTGTGACACTAGTCATAGATTCAGATGCTTAACTTCAGGATTGCTGTATCCCACTGACCATCTTATTGACGATGAAACACAGAAATTGCTTCCGAATTAAATACAAAATTCACAATGCCGACTTAAGTACAAGAAGAATGACTCTTCTTACTGTCTATAATTTGAACCATTCCAGTGACACTAGTTATAGATTCCGATGCTTAACTTCAGATTTACTGTATCACTTGGACCTTTTTATTGACGATGAAACACAGAAATTGCATCGGAATTAAATACAAAAGACACAATCCCAACTTAAGTACAAGAAGACTGACTCTCCTTACTGTCTATGTTTGAACCATTCCTGTGACACTAGTTATAGTTTCCGATGCTTCACTTCACGTTTACTGTATCCCTCTGACCTTCTTATTGACGGTGAAACACAGAAATTGCATCGGTATTAAATACCAAAGGCACAATGCCAACTTAAGTACAAGCAGACTTCTTCCTGACTATGCTTTGAACCATTCCTGTGACACTAGTTATAGATTCCGATGCTTCACTTCAGGTTTACTGTATCCCTTGGACTTCTTATTGACGATGAAACACAGAAATTGCATCGGAATTCAATACAAAAGGCACAAGGCCGACTGAACTACAAGAAGACTGACTCTTCTTACTGACTATGCTTTGAACCATTATTGTGACACTCGTTATAGATTCCGTTGCTTCACTTCAGGTTTACTGTTTCCCTCTGACCTTCTTATTGACGATGAAACACAGAAATTGCATCGGAATTAAATAGAAAAGGCACAATGCCGACTTAAGTACTAGAAGCCTGACTCTTCCTACTGTCTATGCTTTGAACCATTCCTAAGACACTTGTTATAGATTCCGATGCTTCACTTCAGGTTTACTGTATCCCTTGGACCTTCTTATTGTCGATGAAACACAGAAATTGCATCGGAATTCAATACAAAAGGCACAATGCCGACTTAACTACAAGAAGACTGACTCCTCTTACTGACTATGCTTTGAACCATTCCTGTGACTCTAGTTATAGATTTCGATGCCTCACTTCAGGTTTACTGTATCTCTCTGACCTTATTGCCGACGAAACACAGAAATTGCATCGGAATTAATTTTAAAAGGCACAATGCCGACTTAAGGACAAGAAGACTGACCCTTCTTACTATCTATGTTTTGAACCATTCCTGTGACACTAGTTATAGATTCCGATTCTTCACTTCAATTATACTGTTTCCCTTGGACCTTCTTATTGACGATGAAACACAGAAATTGCATCGGAATTAAATACAAAAGGCACAATGCCGACTTATGTACAAGAAGACTGACTCTTCCGACTGTCTATGTTTTGAACCATTTCTGTGACACTAGTTATAGAGTCCGATGCTTCACTTCAGGTTTACTGTATCCCTCTGACCGTCTTATTGACGATGAAACACAGAAATTGCATCCGAATTAAATAGAAAAGGCACAATGCCGACTTAAGTACTAGAAGCCTGACTCTTCCTACTGTCTATGCTTTGAACCATTCCTAAGACACTTGTTATAGATTCCGATGCTTCACTTCAGGTTTACTGTATCCCTTGGACCTTCTTATTGTCGATGAAACACAGAAATTGCATCGGAATTCAATACAAAAGGCACAAGGCCGACTTAACTACAAGAAGACTGACTCCTCTTACTGTCTATGCTTTGAACCATTCCTGTGACTCTAGTTATAGATTCCGGTGCTTAACTTCCGGTTTACTGTATCCCTTGGACCTTCTTATTGACGATGAAACACAGAAATTGCTTCCGAATTAAATACAAAATTCACAATGCCGACTTAAGTACAAGAAGACTGACTCTTCTTACTGTCTGTGATTTGAACCATCCCTGTGACACTAGTTATAGTTTCCGATGCTTCACTCTAGGTTTACTGTATCCCTTGGTCCTTCTTATTGACGATGAAACACAGAAATTGCATCGGATATAAATAGAAAAGGCACAATGTCGACTTAAGTACAAGAAGACTGAGTCTTCTTACTGTCTATATTTTGAACCATTCCTGTGACACTAGTTATAGATTCCGATGCTTCACTTCAGGTTTACTGTATCCCTCTGACCTTATTGCCGATGAAACACAAAAATTGCATCGGAATTAAATACAAAAGGCACAATGCCGACTTAAGGACAAGAATACTGACCCTTCTTACTATATATGCTTTGAACCATTCCTGTGACACTAGTTATAGATTCCGATGCTTCACTTCAGGTTTACTGTTTCCCTTGGACCTTCTTATTGACGATGAAACACAGAACTTGCATCGGAATTAAATACAAAAGGCTCAATGCCGACTTATGTACAAGAAGACTGACTCTTCTTACTGACTATGTTTGAACCATTCCTGTGACACTAGTTATAGATTCCGATGCTTCACTTCAGGTTTACTGTTTCCCTTGGACCTTCTTAATGACGATGAAACACAGAACTTGTATCGGAATTAAATACAAAAGGCACAATGCCGACTTATGTACAAGAAGACTGACTCTTCTTACTGACTATGTTTTGAACCATTCCTGTGACACTAGTTATAGATTCCGATGCTTCACTTCAGGTTTACTGTATACCTCTGACCTTCTTATTGACGATGAGACACAGAAATTGCATCGGAATTAAATAGAAAAAGCACAATGCCGACTTAAGTACAAGAAGACTGACTCTTCTTACTGTCTATGCTTTGAACCATTCCTGTCACACTAGTTATAGGTTCCGATGCTTCACTTCAGTTTTACTGTATCCCTCTGACCTTCTTATTGACGGTGGAACACAGAGATTGCATCGGAAATAAATACGAAAGGCACAATGCCAACTTAAGTACAAGAAGACTGACTCTTCTTCCTGATTATGTTTTGAACTATTCCTGTGACACTAGTTGTAGATTCCGATGCTTCACTTGAGGTTTACTGTATCCCTTGGACCTTCTTATTGACGATGAAACGCAGAAATTGCATCGGAATTAAATACAAAAGACACAATGCCGACTTAAGTACGAGAAGACTGACTCTTCCAACTGTCCATGTTTTGAACCATTCCTGTGACGCTAGTTATAGATTCCGATGCTTCACTTCAGGTTTACTGTATCCCTCTGACCGTCTTATTGACGATGAATCACAGAAATTGCATCCGAATTAAATAGAAAAGGCACAATGCCGACTTAAGTACTAGAAGCCTGACTCTTCCTACTGTCTATGCTTTGAACCATTCCTAAGACACTTGTTATAGATTCCGATGCTTCACTTCAGGTTTACTGTATCCCTTGGACCTTCTTATTGTCGATGAAACACAGAAATTGCATCGGAATTCAATACAAAAGGCACAAGGCCGACTTAACTACAAGAAGACTGACTCCTCTTACTGACTATGCTTTGAACCATTCCTGTGACTCTAGTTATAGATTCCGGTGCTTAACTTCCGGATTACTGTATCCCTCTGACCTTCTTAGTAACGATGAAACACAGAAATTGCATCGGAATTAAATACAAAAAGCACAATGCCGACTTAAGTACTAGAAGACTGACTCTTCTTACTGACTATGTTTTGAACCACTCCTGTGACACTAGTCATAGATTCCGATGCTTAACTTCAGGATTACTGTATCCCACTGACCTTCTTATTGACGATGAAACACAGAAATTGCTTCCGAATTAAATACAAAATTCACAATGCCGACTTAAGTACTAGAAGACTGACTCTTCTTACTGTCTATGATTTGAACCATCCCTGTGACACTAGTTATAGTTTCCGATGCTTCACTCTAGGTTTACTGTATCCCTTGGTCCTTCTTATTGACGAAGAAACACAGAAATTGCATCGGAATTAAATAGAAAAGGCACAATGCCGACTTAAGTACAAGAAGACTGACTCTTATTACTGACTTTGTTTTGGACCATTCCTGTGACACTAGTTATAAATTCCGATGCTTCACTTCGGGTTTACTGTATCCCTTGGACCATCTTATTGACGATGAAACACAGAAATTGCATCGGATATAAATAGAAAAGGCACAATGTCGACTTAAGTACAAGAAGACCGACTCTTCTTACTGTGTATGATTTAAACCATTCCTGTGACACTAGTTATAGATTCCGATGCTTCACTCCAGGTTTACTGTATCCCTTGGACCTTCTTATTGACGATGAAACCCAGAAAATGCATCGGAATTAAATTGAAAAGGCACAATGCCGACTTAATTGCAAGAGGACTGACGCTTCTTACTGACTATGTTTTGAACAATTCCTGTGACACTAGTTATAGATTCCGATGCTTCACTTCAGGTTTACTGTACACCATGGACCTTATTATTGACTATGAAACACAGAAATCGCATCGGAATTAAATACAAAAGGCACTATGCCGACTTAAGTACGAGAAGACTGACTCTTCCTACTGTCTATATTTTGAACCATTCCTGTGACACTAGTTATAGATTCCGATGCTTCACTTCAGGTTTACTGTATCCCTCTGACCTTATTGCCGATGAAACACAGAAATTGCATCGGAATTAAATTTAAAAGGCACAATGCCGACTTAAGTACAAGAAGACTGACCCTTCTTACTATCTATGTTTTGAACCATTCCTGTGACACTAGTTATAGATTCCGATGCTTCACTTCAGGTATACTGTTTCCCTTGGATCTTCTTATTGACGATGAAACACAGAAATTGCATCGGAATTAAATACAAAAGGCACAATGCCGACTTATGTTCAAGGAGACTGACTCTTCCTACTGTCTATGTTTTGAACCATTCCTGTGACACTAGTTATAGAGTCCGATGCTTCACTTCAGGTTTACTGTATCCCTTGGACCTTGTTATTTACGATAAATCACAGAAATTACATCGGAATTAAATACAAAAGGCAAAATGCCGACTTAAGTACAAGAAGACTGACTCTTCTTACTGTCTATAATTTGAACCATTCCAGTGACACTAGTTATAGATTCCGATGCTTAACTTCAGATTTACTGTATCACTTGGACCTTTTTATTGACGATGAAACACAGAAATTGCATCGGAATTAAATACAAAAGGCACAATCCCAACTTAAGTACAAGAAGACTGACTCTTCTTACTGTCTATGTTTGAACCATTCCTGTGACACTAGTTATAGTTTCCGATGCTTCACTTCACGTTTACTGTATCCCTCTGACCTTCTTATTGACGGTGAAACACAGAAATTGCATCGGTATGAAATACGAAAGGCACAATGCCAACTTAAGTACAAGCAGACTTCTTCCTGACTATGCTTTGAACCATTCCTGTGACACACGTTATAGATTCCGATGCTTCACTTCAGGTTTTCTGTATCCCTTGGACTTCTTATTGACGATGAAACACAGAAATTGCATCGGAATTCAATACAAAAGGCACAAGGCCGACTGAACTACAAGAAGACTGACTCTTCTTACTGACTATGCTTTGAACCATTCCTGTGACACTCGTTATAGATTCCGTTGCTTCACTTCAGGTTTACTGTTTCCCTCTGACCTTCTTATTGACGATGAAACACAGAAATTGCATCGGAATTAAATACGAAAGGCACAATGCCGAATTAAGTACAAGAAGACTGATTCTTCTTACTGTCTATGCTTTTAACCATTCCTTTGACACTAGATATAGACTCCGATGCTTCACTCCAGGTTTACTGTATCCCTTCGACCTTCTTATTGACGATGAAACACAGAAATTGCATCGGAATTAAATATAAAAGGCACAATGCCGACTTAAGTACAAGGAGACTGACTCTTCTTACTGTCTATGTTTTGAACCATCCCTGTGACACTAGTTATAGATTCCGATGCTTCACTGCAGGTTTACTGTGTCCCTTGGACCTTCTTATTGACGATGAAACACAGATATTACATCGGAATTAAATACAATAGACACAATGCCGACTTAAGTACAAGAAGACTGACTCTTCGTACTGTCTATGTTTTGAACCATTCCTGTGACACTAGTTATAGTTTCCGATGCTTCACTCTAGGTTTACTGTATCCCTTGGTCCTTCTTATTGACGAAGAAACACAGAAATTGCATCGGAATTAAATAGAAAAGGCACAATGCCGACTTAAGTACAAGAAGAGTGACTCTTATTACTGACTATGTTTTGGACCATTCCTGTGTCACTAGTTATAAATTCCGATGCTTCACTTCGGGTTTACTGTATCCCTTGGACCATGTTATTGACGATGAAACACAGAAATTGCATCGGATATAAATAGAAAAGGCACAATGTCGACTTAAGTACAAGAAGACCGACTCTTCTTACTGTCTATGTTTTAAACCATTCCTGTGACACTAGTTATAGATTCCGATGCTTCACTGCAGGTTTACTGTATCCCTTGGACCTTCTTATTGACGATGAAACCCAGAAAATGCATCGGAATTGAATAGAAAAGGCACAATGCCGACTTAATTGCAAGAGGACTGACGCTTCTTACTGACTATGTTTTCAACCATTCCTGTGACACTAGTTATAGATTCCGATGCTTCACTTCAGGTTTACTGTACACCATGGACCTTATTATTGACAATGAAACACAGAAATCGCATCGGAATTAAATACAAAAGGCACTATGCCGACTTAAGTACAAGAAGACTGACTCTTCCTACAGTCTATATTTTGAACCATTCCTGTGACACTAGTTATAGATTCCGATGCTTCACTTCAGGTATACTGTTTCCCTTGGACCTTCTTATTGACGACGAAACACAGAAATTGCATCGGAATTAAATACGAAAGGCACAACGCCGAATTAAGTACAAGAACACTGATTCTTCTTACTGTCGATGTTTTTAACCATTCCTTTGACGATAGATATAGACTCCGATGCTTCACTCCAGGTTTACTGTATCCCTTCGACCTTCTTATTGACGATGAAACACAGAAATTGCATCGGAATTAAATACAAAAGGCACAATGCCTACTTAAGTACAAGGAGACTGACTCTTCTTACTGTCTATGTTTTGAACCATCCCTGTGACACTAGTTATAGATTCCGATGCTTCACTGCAGGTTTACTGTGTCCCTTGGACCTTCTTATTGACGATGAAACACAGAAATTACATCGGAATTAAATACAATAGACACAATGCCGACTTAAGTACAAGAAGACTGACTCTTCCTACTGTCTATGTTTTGAACCATTCCTGTGACACTAGTTATAGATTCCGATGCTTCACTTCAGGTTTATTGTATTCCTTACACCGTCTTATTGTCGATGAAACACAGAAATTGCATCGGAATTAAATACAAAAGCCACAATACCGACTTATGGACAAGAAGACTGACTCTTCTTACTGCCAACGCTTTGAACCATTTCTGTGACACTAGTCATAGATTCCGATGCTTCACTCCAGGTTTACTATATCCCTTGGACCTTCTTATTGACGATATAACTCAGAAATTGCATCGGAATTAAATACAAAAGGCACAGTGCCGACTTAAGTACAACAATACTGACTCTTCTTACTGTCTATGTTTTGAACCATCCCTGTGACACAAGTTATAGTTTCCGATGCTTCACTCCAATTTTACTGTATCCCTTGGTCCTTCTTATTGACGATGAAACACAGAAATTGCATCAGAATTAAATACAAAAGGCACAATGCCGACTTAAGTACAAGAAGACTGACTCTTCTACCTGTCTATGTTTTGAACCATTCCTGTGACACTAGTTATAGATTCCGATGCATCACTCCAGGTTTACTATATCCCTTGGACCTTCCTATTGACGATATAACTCAGAAATTGCATCGGAATTAAATACAAAAGGCACAATGCCGACTTAAGTACAAGAAGACTGTCTCTTCTTACTGTTTATGTTTTGAACCATTCCTAAGACACTAGTTATAGATTACGATACTTCACTCCAGGTTTACTGTATCCCTTGGACCTTCTTATTGACGATTAAACACAGAAATTGCATTGGAATTAAATAGTAAAGGCACAATGCCGACTTAAGTACAAGAACACTGACTCTTCTTACTGTCTATGTTTTGAACCATTCCAGTGACACTAGTTATAGATTCCGATGCTTCACTTCAGGTATACTGTATCCCTCTGACCTTCCTATTGACGATGAAACACAGAAATTGCATCCGAATTAAATACAAAAGGCACAACGCCGAATTAAGTACAAGAAGACTGACTCTTCTTACTGTCTATGTTTAACACCTTTCCTGTGACACTAGTTATAGATTCCGATGCTTCACTCCAGGTTTACTGTATCCCTTGGACCTTCTTATTGACGATGACACACAGAAATTGCATCGGAATTAAATACAAAAGGCTCATTACCGACTTATGGACAAGAAGACTGACTCTTCTTACTGCCAATGCTTTGAACCATTCGTGTGACACTAGTCATAGATTCCGATGCTTCACTCCAGGTTTACTATATCCCTTGGACCTTCTTATTGACGATATATCTCAGAAATTAATCGGAATTAAATACAAAAAGCACAGTGCCGACTTACGTACATGAATACTGACTCTTCTTACTGTCTATGTTTTGAACCATCCCTGTGACACCAGTTATAGTTTCCGATGCTTCACTCCAGGTTTACTGTATCCCTTGGTCCTTCCTATTGACGATGAAACACAGAAATTGCATCAGAATTAAATACAAAAGGCACAATGCCGACTTAAGTACAAGAAGACTGACTCTTCTACCTGTCTATGTTTTGAACCATTCCTGTGACACTAGTTATAGATTCCGATGCTTCACTCCAGGTTTACTATATCCCTTGGACCTTCTTTTTGACGATATAACTCAGAAATTGCATCGGAATTAAATACAAAAGGCACAATGCCGACTTAAGTACAAGAAGACTGTCTCTTCTTACTGTTTATGTTTTGAACCATTCCTAAGACACTAGTTATAGATTACGATACTTCACTCCAGGTTTACTGTATCCCTTGGACCTTCTTAATGACGATTAAACACAGAAATTGCATTGGAATTAAATAGTAAAGGCACAATGCCGACTTAAGTACAAGAACACTGACTCTTCTTACTGTCTATGTTTTGAACCATTCCAGTGACACTAGTTATAGATTCCGATGCTTCACTTCAGGTTTACTGTATCCCTCTGACCTTCCTATTGACGATTAAACACAGAAATTGCATCCGAATTAAATACACAGGCACAACGAAGAATTAAGTACTAGAAGTCTGACTCTTCTTACTGTCTATGTTTAAAACCATTCCTGTGACACTAGTTATAGATTCCGATGCTTCACTCCAGGTTTACTGTATCCCTTGGACCTTCTTATTGACGATGACACACAGAAATTGCAACGGAATTAAATACAAAAGGCACATTGCCGACTTAAGTACAAGAAGACTGACTCTTCGTACTGACTATGTTTTGAACCATTCCTGTGACACTACTTATAGATTCCGATGCTTCACTTCAGGTTTACTGTATCCCTTGACCTTCTTATTGACGATGAAACGCAGAAATTGCATCGGAATTAAATAGAAAAGGCACAATGCCGACTTAAGTACAAGAAGACTGACTCTTCTTACTGTCTATGATTTGACCCATTCCTGTGACACTAGTTATAGATTCCGATGCTTCACTTCAGGTTTACTGTATCCCTTGGACCTTCTTATTGACGATGAAACACAGAAATTGCATCGGATATAAATAGAAAAGGCACAATGTCGACTTAAGTACAAGAAGACCGACTCTTCTTACTGTGTTTCATCGTCAATAAGACGGTCAGAGGGATACAGTAAACCTGAAGTGAAGCATCGGAATCTATAACTAGCGTCACAGGAATGGTTCAAAACGTGGACAGTTGGAAGAGTCAGTCTTCTTGTACTTAAGTCGGCATTGTGTCTTTTGTATTTAATTCCGATGCATTTTCTGCGTTTCATCGTCAATAAGAAGGTCCAAGGGATACAGTAAACCTCAAGTGAGGCATCGGAATCTACAACTAGTGTCACAGGAATAGTTCAAAACATAATCAGGGAGAAGAGTCAGTCTTCTTGTACTTAAGTTGGCATTGTGCCTTTCGTATTTAATTCCGATGCAATTTCTGTGTTTCACCGTCAATAAGAAGGTCAGAGGGATACAGTAAACCTGAAGTGAAGCATCGGAATCTATAACTAGTGTGACAGGAATGGTTCAAAGCATAGACAGTAAGAAGAGTCAGTCTTGCATCGGAATTAAATAGAAAAGGCACTATGCCGACTTAAGTACAAGAAGACTGACTCTTCTTACTGTCTATGCTTTGAACCATTCCTGTCACACTAGTTATAGATTCCGATGCTTCACTTCAGGTTTACTGTATCCCTCTGACCTTCTTATTGACGGTGAAACACAGAAATTGCATCGGAATTAAATACAAAAGGCACAATGCCGACTTATGTACAAGAAGACTGACTCATCCTACTGTCTATGTTTTGAACCATTTCTGTGACACTAGTTATAGAGTCCGATGCTTCACTTCAGGGTTACTGTATCCCTCTGACCTTCTTATTGACGATGAAATACCGAAATTGCATCAGAATTAAATAGAAAAGACACAATGCCGACTTAAGTACAAGAAGACTGACTCTTCTTACTGTCTATGCTTTGAACCATTCCTGTGACACTAGTTATAGATTCCGATGCTTCACTTCAGGTTTACTGTATCCCTTGGACCTTCCTATTGACGATGAAACACAGAAATTGCATCGGAATTCAATACAAAAGGCACAAGGCCTATGTAACTACAAGAGGACTGACTCCTCTTACTGACTATGCTTTGAACCATTCCTGTGTCCCTAGTTATAGATTCCGATGTTTCACTCCAGGTTGACTGTATCCCTTGGACCGTCTTATTGACGATGAAACACAGAAATTGCATCGGAATTAAATACAAAAGGCACAATGCCGACGTAAGTACAAGAAGACTGACTCTTCTTACTGACTATGTTTTGGACCATCCCTGTGACACTAGTTATAAATTCCGATGCTTAACTTCAGGTTTACTGTATCCCTCTGACCTTCTTATTGACGATGAAACACAGAAATTGCATCGGAATTAAATAGAAAAGGCACAATGCCGACTTAAGTACAAGAAGACTGACTCTTCTTACTGTCTATGCTGTGAACCATTCCTGTCACACTAGTTATAGATTCCGATGCTTCACTTCAGGTTTACTGTATCCCTCTGACCTTCTTATTGACGGTGAAACACAGAAATTGCATCGGAATTAAATACAAAAGGCACAATGCCGACTTATGTACAAGAAGACTGACTCTTCCTACTGTCTATGTTTGAACCATTTCTGTGACACTAGTTATAGAGTCCGATGCTTCACTTCAGGTTTACTGTATCCCTCTGACCTTCTTATTGACGATGAAACACCGAAATTGCATCAGAATTAAATGGAAAAGACACAATGCCGACTTAAGTACAAGAAGACTAACTCTTCTTACTGTCTATGCTTTGAACCATTCCTGAGACACTAGTTATAGATTCCGATGCTTCACTTCAGGTTTACTGTATCCCTTGGACCTTCCTATTGACGATGAAACACAGAAATTGCATCGGAATTCAATACAACAGGCACAAGGCCTATGTAACTACAAGAGGACTGACTCCTCTTACTGACTATGCTTTGAACCATTCCTGTGTCCCTAGTCATAGATTCCGATGTTTCACTCCAGGTTGACTGTATCCCTTGGACCGTCTTATTGACGATGAAACACAGAAATTGCATCGGAATTAAATACAAAATGCACAATGCCGACTTAAGTACAACAAGACTGACTCTTCTTACTGACTATGTTTTGAACCACTGCTGTGACACTAGTCATAGATTCCGATGCTTAACTTCAGGATTGCTGTATCCCACTGACCATCTTATTGACGATGAAACACAGAAATTGCTTCCGAATTAAATACAAAATTCACAATGCCGACTTAAGTACAAGAAGACTGACTCTTCTTACTGTCTATAATTTGAACCATTCCAGTGACACTAGTTATAGATTCCGATGCTTAACTTCAGATTTACTGTATCACTTGGACCTTTTTATTGACGATGAAACACAGAAATTGCATCGGAATTAAATACAAAAGACACAATCCCAACTTAAGTACAAGAAGACTGACTCTCCTTACTGTCTATGTTTGAACCATTCCTGTGACACTAGTTATAGTTTCCGATGCTTCACTTCACGTTTACTGTATCCCTCTGACCTTCTTATTGACGGTGAAACACAGAAATTGCATCGGTATTAAATACCAAAGGCACAATGCCAACTTAAGTACAAGCAGACTTCTTCCTGACTATGCTTTGAACCATTCCTGTGACACTAGTTATAGATTCCGATGCTTCACTTCAGGTTTACTGTATCCCTTGGACTTCTTATTGACGATGAAACACAGAAATTGCATCGGAATTCAATACAAAAGGCACAAGGCCGACTGAACTACAAGAAGACTGACTCTTCTTACTGACTATGCTTTGAACCATTATTGTGACACTCGTTATAGATTCCGTTGCTTCACTTCAGGTTTACTGTTTCCCTCTGACCTTCTTATTGACGATGAAACACAGAAATTGCATCGGAATTAAATACGAAAGGCACAATGCCGAATTAAGTACAAGAAGACTGATTCTTCTTACTGTCTATGCTTTTAACCATTCCTTTGACACTAGATATAGACTCCGATGCTTCACTCCATGTTTACTGTATCCCTTCGACCTTCTTATTGACGATGAAACACAGAAATTGCATCGGAATTAAATATAAAAGGCACAATGCCGACTTAAGTACAAGGAGATTGACTCTTCTTATTGTCTATGTTTTGAACCATCCCTGTGACACTAGTTATAGATTCCGATGCTTCACTGCAGGTTTACTGTGTCCCTTGGACCTTCTTATTGACGATGAAACACAGAAATTACATCGGAATTAAATACAATATACACAATGCCGACTTAAGTACAAGAAGACTGACTCTTCCTACTGTCTATGTTTTGAACCATTCCTGTGAAACTAGTTATAGTTTCCGAAGCTTCACTCTAGGTTTACTGTATCCCTTGGTCCTTCTTATTGACGAAGAAACACAGAAATTGCATCGGAATTAAATAGAAAAGGCACAATGCCGACTTAAGTACAAGAAGACTGACTCTTATTACTGACTATGTTTTGGACCATTCCTGTGACACTAGTTATAAATTCCGATGCTTCACTTCGGGTTTACTGTATCCCTTG
Organism: Schistocerca serialis cubense; assembly: GCF_023864345.2. NCBI lineage: Eukaryota > Metazoa > Arthropoda > Insecta > Orthoptera > Acrididae > Schistocerca > Schistocerca serialis. The sequence goes on along the minus strand of NC_064641.1, from coordinate 976,344,772 downwards.
GACCATCTTATTGACGATGAAACACAGAAATTGCATCGGATATAAATAGAAAAGGCACAATGTCGACTTAAGTACAAGAAGACCGACTCTTCTTACTGTCTATGTTTTAAACCATTCCTGTGACACTAGTTATAGATTCCAATGCTTCACTCCAGGTTTACTGTATCCCTTGGACCTTCTTATTGACGATGAAACCCAGAAAATGCATCGGAATTAAATAGAAAAGGCACAATGCCGACTTAATTGCAAGAGGACTGACGCTTCTTACTGACTATGTTTTGAACCATTCCTGTGACACTAGTTATAGATTCCGATGCTTCACTTCAGGTTTACTGTACACCATGGACCTTATTATTGACTATGAAACACAGAAATCGCATAGGAATTAAATACAAAAGGCACTATGCCGACTTAAGTACAAGAAGACTGACTCTTCCTACTGTCTATATTTTGAACCATTCCTGTGACACTAGTTATAGATTCCGATGCTTCACTTCAGGTTTACTGTATCCCTCTGACCTTATTGCCGATGAAACACAGAAATTGCAACGGAATTAAATTTAAAAGGCACAATGCCGACTTAAGGACAAGAAGACTGACCCTTCTTACTATCTATGTTTTGAACCATTCCTGTGACACTAGTTATAGATTCCGATGCTTCACTTCAGGTATACTGTTTCCCTTGGACCTTCTCATTGACGATGAAACACAGAAATTGCATCGGAATTAAATACAAAAGGCACAATGCCGACTTATGTTCAAGAAGACTGACTCTTCCTACTGTCTATGTTTTGAACCATTTCTGTGACTCTAGTTATAGAGTCCGACGCTTCACTTCAGGTTTACTGTATCCCTCAGACCTTCTTATTGACGATGAAACACCGAAATTGCATCAGAATTAAATAGAAAAGACACAATGCCGACTTAAGTACAAGAAGACTGACTCTTCTTACTGTCTATGCTTTGAACCATTCCTGTGACACAAGTTATAGATTCCGATGCTTCACTTCAGGTTTACTGTATCCCTTGCACCTTCCTATTGACGATCAAACGCAGAAGTTGGTTCGGAATTCAATACAAAAGGCACAATGCCGACTTAACTACAAGAAGACTGACTCTTCTTACTGACTATGCTTTGAACCATTCCAGTGACACTAGTTATAGATTCCGATGCTTAACTTCAGGATTACTGTATCCCACTGACCTTGTTAGTGACGATGAAACACAGAAATTGCATCGGAATTAAATACAAAAAGCACAATGCCGACTTAAGTACAAGAAGACTGACTCTTCTTACTGACTATGCTTTGAACCATTCCTGTGACACTCGTTATAGATTCCGTTGCTTCACATCAGGTTTACTGTTTCCCTCTGACCTTCTTATTGATGATGAAACACAGAAATTGCATCGGAATTAAATACGAAAGTCACAATGCCGAAGTAAGTACAAGAAGACTGATTCTTCTTACTGTCTATGCTTTTAACCATTCCTTTGACACTAGATATAGACTCCGATGCTTCACTCCAGGTTTACTGTATCCCTTCGACCTTCTTATTGACGATGAAACACAGAAATTGCATCGGAATGAAATACAAAAGGCACATTGCCGACTTAAGTACAAGGAGACTGACTCTTCTTACTGTCTATGTTTTGAACCATCCCTGTGACACTAGTTATAGATTCCGATGTTTCACTGCAGGTTTACTGTGTCCCTTGGACCTTCTTATTGACGATGAAAAACAGAAATTACATCGGAATTAAATACAATAGACACAATGCCGACTTAAGTACAAGAAGACTGACTCTTCCTACTGTCTATGTTTTGAACCATTCCTGTGACACTAGTTATAGATTCCGATGCTTCACTTCAGGTTTATTGTATCCCTTGGACCGTCTTATTGACGATGAAACACAGAAATTGCATCGGAATTAAATACAAAAGCCACAATACCGACTTATGGACAAGAAGACTGACTCTTCTTACTGCCAATGCTTTGAACCATTCCTGTGACACTAGTCATAGATTCCGATGCTTCACTCCAGGTTTACTATATCCCTTGGACCTTCTTATTGACGATATAACTCAGAAATTGCATCGGAATTAAATACAAAAGGCACAGTGCCGACTTAAGTACAAGAATACTGACTCTTCTTACTGTCTATGTTTTGAACCATCCCTGTGACACTCGTTATAGATTCCGTTGCTTCACTTCAGGTTTACTGTTTCCCTCTGACCTTCTTATTGACGATGAAACACAGAAATTGCATTGGAATTAAATACGAAAGGCACAATGGCGAATTAAGTACAAGAAGACTGATTCTTCTTACTGTCTATGCTTTTAACCATTCCTTTGACACTAGATATAGACTCCGATGCTTCACTCCAGGTTTACTGTATCCCTTCGACCTTCTTATTGACGATGAAACACAGAAATTGCATCGGAATTAAATACAAAAGGCACAGTGCCGACTTAAGTACAAGGAGACTGACTCTTCTTACTGTCTATGTTTTGAACCATCCCTGTGACACTAGTTATAGTTTCCGATGCTTCACTCCAGGTTTACTGTATCCCTTGGTCCTTCTTATTGACGATGAAACACAGAAATTGCATCAGAATTAAATACAAAAGGCACAATGCCGTCTTAAGTACAAGAAGACTGACTCTTCTACCTGTCTATGTTTTGAACCATTCCTGTGACACTAGTTATAGATTCCGATGCTTCACTCCAGGTTTACTATATCCCTTGGACCTTCTTATTGACGATTAAACACAGAAATTGCATTGGAATTAAATAGTAAAGGCACAATGCCGACTTAAGTACAAGAACACTGACTCTTCTTACTGTCTATGTTTTGAACCATTCCAGTGACACTAGTTATAGATTCCGATGCTTCACTTCAGGTATACTGTATCCCTCTGACCTTCCTATTGACGATGAAACACAGAAATTGCATCCGAATTAAATACAAAAGGCACAATGCCGACTTATGTACAAGAAGACTGACTCTTCCTACTGTCTATGTTTTGAACCATTTCTGTGACACTAGTTATAGAGTCCGATGCTTCACTTCAGGTTTACTGTATCCCTCTGACCTTCTTATTGACGATGAAACACCGAAATTGCATCAGAATTAAATAGAAAAGACACAATGCCGACTTAAGTACAAGAAGACTGACTCTTCTTACTGTCTATGCTTTGAACCATTCCTGTGACACTAGTTTTAGATTCCGATGCTTCACTTCAGGTTTACTGTATCCCTTGGACCTTCCTATTGACGATGAAACACAGAAATTGCATCGGAATTCAATACAAAAGGCACAAGGCCTATGTAACTACAAGAAGACTGACTCCTCTTACTGACTATGCTTTGAACCATTCCTGTGTCCCTAGTTATAGATTCCGATGTTTATCTCCAGGTTGACTGTATCCCTATGACCGTCTTATTGACGATGAAACACAGAAATTGCATCGGAATTAAATACAAAAGGCACAATGCCGACGTAAGTACAAGAAGACTGACTCTTCTTACTGTCTATGTTTTGAACCATCCCTGTGACACTAGTTATAGTTTCCAATGCTTCACTCCTGGTTTACTATATCCCTTGGTCCTTCTTATTGACGAAGAAGCACAGAAATTGCATCGGAATTAAATACAAAAGGCACAATGCCGACTTAAGTACTAGAAGAGTGACTCTTATTACTGACTATGTTTTGGACCATCCCTGTGACACTAGTTATAAATTCCGATGCTTCACTTCAGGTTTACTGTATCCCTCTGACCTTCTTATTGACGATGAAACACAGAAATTGCATCGGAATTAAATAGAAAAGGCACTATGCCGACTTAAGTACAAGAAGACTGACTCTTCTTACTGTCTATGCTTTGAACCATTCCTGTCACACTAGTTATAGATTCCGATGCTTCACTTCAGGTTTACTGTATCCCTCTGACCTTCTTATTGACGGTGAAACACAGAAATTGCACCGGAATTAAATACAAAAGGCACAATGCCGACTTATGTACAAGAAGACTGACTCTTCCTTCTGTCTATGTTTTGAACCATTTCTGTGACACTAGTTATAGAGTCCGATGCTTCACTTCAGGTTTACTGTATCCCCCTGACCTTCTTATTGACGATGAAACACCGAAATTGCATCAGAATTAAATAGAAAAGACACAATGCCGACTTAAGTACAAGAAGACTGACTCTTCTTACTGTGTATGCTTTGAACCATACCTGTGACACTAGTTATAGATTCCGATGCTTCACTTCAGGTTTACGGTATCCCTTGGACCTTCCTATTGACGATGAAACACAGAAATTGCATCGGAATTCAATACAAAAGGCACAAGGCCTATGTAACTACAAGAAGACTGACTCCTCTTACTGACTATGCTTTGAACTATTCCTGTGTCGCTAGTTATAGATTCCGATGTTTCACTCCAGGTTGACTGTATCCCTTGGACCGTCTTATTGACGATGAAACACAGAAATTGCATCGGAATTAAATACAAAATGCACAATGCCGACTTAAGTACAAGAAGACTGACTCTTCTTACTGACTATGTTTTGAACCACTCCTGTGACACTAGTCATAGATTCCGATGCTTAACATCAGGATTACTGTATCCCACTGACCATCTTATTGACGATGAAACACAGAAATTGCTTCCGAATTAAATACAAAATTCACAATGCCGACTTAAGTACAAGAAGACTGACTCTTCTTACTGTCTATGATTTGAACCATCCCTGTGACACTAGTTATAGTTTCCGATGCTTCACTCTAGGTTCACTGTTTCCCTTGGTCCTTCTTATTGACGATGAAACACAGAAATTGCATCGGATATAAATAGAAAAGGCACAATGTCGACTTAAGTACAAGAAGACTGAGTCTTCTTACAGTCTATATTTTGAACCATTCCTGTGACACTAGTTATAGATTCCGATGCTTCACTTCAGGTTTACTGTATCCCTCTGACCTTATTGCCGATGAAATACAGAAATTTCATCGGAATTAAATACAAAAGGCACAATGCCGACTTAAGGACAAGAAGACTGACCCTTCTTACTATCTATGCTTTGAACCATTCCTGTGACACTAGTTATAGATTCCGATGCTTCACTTCAGGTTTACTGTTTCCCTTGGACCTTCTTATTGACGATGAAACACTGAGCTTGCATCGGAATTAAATACAAAAGGCACAATGCCGACTTATGTACAAGAAGACTGACTCTTCTTACTGACTATGTTTTGAACCATTCCTGTGACACTAGTTATAGATTCCGATGCTTCACTTCAGGTTTACTGTATCCCTCTGACCTTCTTATTGACGGTGAAACACAGAAATTGCATCGGAATTAAATACGAAAGGCACAATGCCAACTTAAGTACAAGAAGACTGACTCTTCTCCCTGATTATGTTTTGAACTATTCCTGTGACACTAGTTGTAGATTCCGATGCTTCACTTGAGGTTTACTGTATCCCTTGGACCTTCTTATTGACGATGAAACGCAGAAATTGCATCGGAATTAAATACAAAAGACACAATGCCGACTTAAGTACAAGAAGACCGACTCTTCTTACTGTCTATGTTTTAAACCATTCCTGTGACACTAGTTATAGATTCCGATGCTTCACTCCAGGTTTACTGTATCCCTTGGACCTTCTTATTGACGATGAAACCCAGAAAATGCATCGGAATTAAATAGAAAAGGCACAATGCCGACTTAATTACAAGAGGACTGACGCTTCTTACTGACTATGTTTTGAACCATTCCTGTGACACTAGTTATAGATTCCGATGCTTCACTTCAGGTTTACTGTACACCATGGACCTTATTATTGACTATGAAACACAGAAATCGCATCGGAATTAAATACAAAAGGCACTATGCCGACTTAAGTACAAGAAGACTGACTCTTCCTACTGTCTATATTTTGAACCATTCCTGTGACACTAGTTATAGATTTCGATGCTTCACTTCAGGTTTACTGTATCCCTCTGACCTTATTGCCGATGAAACACAGAAATTGCATCGGAATTTAATTTAAAAGGCACAATGCCGACTTAAGGACAAGAAGACTGACCCTTCTTACTATCTATGTTTTGAACCATTCCTGTGACACTAGTTATAGATTCCGATGCTTCACTTCAGGTATACTGTTTCCCTTGGACCTTCTTATTGACGATGAAACACAGATATTGCATCGGAATTAAATACAAAAGGCACAATGCCGACTTATGTACAAGAAGACTGACTCTTCCTACTGTCTATGTTTTGAACCATTTCTGTGACACTAGTTATAGAGTCCGATGCTTCACTTCAGGTTTACTGTATCCCTCTGACCGTCTTATTGACGATGAAACACAGAAATTGCATCCGAATGAAATAGATAAGGCACAATGCCGACTTAAGTACTAGAAGCCTGACTCTTCCTACTGTCTATGCTTTGAACCATTCATAAGACACTTGTTATAGATTCCGATGCTTCACTTCAGGTTTACTGTATCCCTTGGACCTTCTTATTGTCGATGAAACACAGAAATTGCATCGGAATTCAATACAAAAGGCACAAGGCCGACTTAACTACAAGAAGACTGACTCCTCTTACTGACTATGCTTTGAACCATTCCTGTGACTCTAGAAATAGATTCCGGTGCTTAACTTCCGGATTACTGTATCCCTCTGACCTTCTTAGTAACGATGAAACACAGATATTGCATCGGAATTAAATACAAAAAGCACAATGCCGACTTAAGTACAAGAATACTGACTCATCTTACAGTCTATGTTTTGAACCGTCGCTGTGACCCTAGTTATAGATTCCGATGTTTCACTCCATGTTGACTGTATCCCTTGGACCTTCTTATTGACGATGAAACACAGAAATTACATCCGAATTAAATACAAAATGCACAATGCCGACTTATGTACAAGAAGACTGAGTCTTCTTACTGTCTATATTTTGAACCATTCCTGTGACACTAGTTATAGATTCCGATGCTTCACTTCAGGTTTACTGTATCCCTCTGACCTTATTGCCGATGAAACACAGAAATTGCATCGGAATTAAATACAAAAGGCACAATGCCGACTTAAGGACAAGAAGACTGACCCTTCTTACTATCTATGCTTTGAACCATTCCTGTGACACTAGTTATAGATTCCGATGCTTCACTTCAGGTTTACTGTTTCCCTTGGACCTTCTTATTGACGATGAAACACAGAACTTGCATCGGAATTAAATACAAAAGGCACAATGCCGACTTATGTACAAGAAGACTGACTCTTCTTACTGACTATGTTTTGAACCATTCCTGTGACACTAGTTATAGATTCCGATGCTTCACTTCAGGTTTACTGTATACCTCTGACCTTCTTATTGACGATGAAACACAGAAATTGCATCGGAATTAAATAGAAAAGGCACAATGCCGACTTAAGTACAAGAAGACTGACTCTTCTTACTGTCTATGCTTTGAATCATTCCTGTCACACTAGTTATAGATTCCGATGCTTCACTTCAGTTTTACTGTATCCCTCTGCCCATCTTATTGACGGTGAAACACAGAAATTGCATCGAATTAAATACGAAAGGCACAATGCCAACTTAAGTACAAGAAGACTGACTCTTCTTCCTGATGATGTTTTGAACTATTCCTTTGACACTAGTTGTAGATTCCGATGCTTCACTTGAGGTTTACTGTATCCCTTGGACCTTCTTATTGACGATGAAACGCAGAAATTGCATCGGAATTAAATACAAAAGACACAATGCCGACTTAAGTACAAGAAGACTGGCTCTTCCAACTGTCCACGTTTTGAACCATTCCTGTGACGCTAGTTATAGATTCCGATGCTTCACTTCAGGTTTACTGTATCCCTCTGACCGTCTTATTGACGATGAAACACAGAAATTGCATCCGAATTAAATTGAAAAGGCACAATGCCGACTTAAGTACTAGAAGCCTGACTCTTCCTACTGTCTATGATTTGAACCATTCCTAAGACACTTGTTATAGATTCCGATGCTTCACTTCAGGTTTACTGTATCCCTTGGACCTTCTTATTGTCGATGAAACACAGATATTGCATCGGAATTCAATACAAAAGGCACAAGGCCGACTTAACTACAAGAAGACTGACTCCTCTTACTGACTATGCTTTGAACCATTCCTGTGACTCTAGTTATAGATTCCGGTGCTTAACTTCCGGATTACTGTATCCCTCTGACCTTCTTAGTAACGATGAAACACAGAAATGGCATCGGAATTAAATACAAAAAGCACAATGCCGTCTTAAGTACAAAAATACTGACTCATCTTACAGTCTATGTTTTGAACCGTCCCTGTGACCCTAGTCATAGATTCCGATGTTTCACTCCATGTTGACTGTATCCCTTGGACCTTCTTATTGACGATGAAACACAGAAATTGCATCCGAATTAAATACAATATGCACAATGCCGACTTAAGTACAAGAAGACTGACTCTTCTTACTGTCTATGATTTGAACCATCCCTGTGACACTAGTTATAGTTTCCGATGCCTCACTCTAGGTTTACTGTATCCCTTGGTCCTTCTTATTGACGAAGAAACACAGAAATTGAATCGGAATTAAATAGAAAAGGCACAATGCCGACTTAAGTACAAGAAGACTGACTCTTATTACTGACTATGTTTTGGACCATTCCTGTGACACTAGTTATAAATTCCGATGCTTCACTTCGGGTTTACTGTATCCCTTGGACCATCTTATTGACGATGAAACACAGAAATTGCATCGGATTTAAAAAGAAAAGGCACAATGTCGACTTAAGTACAAGAAGACCGACTCTTCTTACTGTCTATGTTTAAAACCATTCCTGTGACACTAGTTATAGATTCCGATGCTTCACTCCAGGTTTACTGTATCCCTTGGACCTTCTTATTGACGATGAAACCCAGAAAATGCATCGGAATTAAATAGAAAAGGCACAATGCCGACTTAATTGCAAGAGGACTGACGCTTCTTACTGACTATGTTTTGTACCATTCCTGTGACACTAGTTATAGATTCCGATGCTTCACTTCTGGTTTACTGTACACCATGGACCTTATTATTGACTATGAAACACAGAAATCGCATCGGAATTAAATTCAAAAGGCACTATGCCGACTTAAGTACAAGAAGACTGACTCTTCCTACTGTCTATATTTTGAACCATTCCTGTGACACTAGTTATAGATTCCGATGCTTCACTTCAGGTTTACTGAATCCCTCTGACCTTATTGCCGATGAAACACAGAAATTGCATCGGAATTAAATTTAAAAGGCACAATGCCGACTTAAGGACAAGAAGACTGACCCTTCTTACTATCTATGTTTTGAACCATTCCTGTGACACTAGTTATAGATTCCGATGCTTCACTTCAGGTATACTGTTTCCCTTGGACCTTCTTATTGACGATGAAACACAGAAATTGCATCGGAATTAAATACAAAAGGCACAATGCCGACTTATGTTCAAGAAGACTGACTCTTCCTACTGTCTATGTTTTGAACCATTCCTGTGACACTAGTTATAGAGTCCGATGCTTCACTTCAGGTTTACTGTATCCCTTGGACCTTGTTATTTACGATTAATCACAGAAATTACATCGGAATTAAATACAAAAGGCAAAATGCCGACTTAAGTACAAGAAGACTGACTCTTCTTACTGTCTATAATTTGAACCATTCCAGTGACACTAGTTATAGATTCCGATGCTTAACTTCAGATTTACTGTATCACTTGGACCTTTTTATTGACGATGAAACACAGAAATTGCATCGGAATTAAATACAAAAGGCACAATCCCAACTTAAGTACAAGAAGACTGACTCTTCTTACTGTCACCGTTTGAACCATTCCAGTGACACTAGTTATAGTTTCCGATGCTTCACTTCACGTTTACTGTATCCCTCTGACCTTCTTATTGACGGTAAAACACAGAAATTGCATCGGTATTAAATACGAAAGGCACAATGCCAACTTAAGTACAAGCAGACTTCTTCCTGACTATGCTTTGAACCATTCCTGTGACACTAGTTATAGATTCCGATGTTTCACTTCAGGTTTACTGTATCCCTTGGACTTCTTATTGACGATGAAACACAGAAATTGCATCGGAATTCAATACAAAAGGCACAAGGCCGACTGAACTACAAGAAGATTGACTCTTCTTACTGACTATGCTTTGAACCATTCCTGTGACACTCGTTATAGATTCCGTTGCTTCACTTCAGGTTTACTGTTTCCCTCTGACCTTCTTATTGACGATGAAACACAGAAAATGCATCGGAATTAAATACGAAAGGCACAATGCCGAATTAAGTACAAGAAGACTGATTCTTCTTACTGTCTATGCTTTTAACCATTCCTTTGACACTAGATATAGACTCCGTTGCTTCACTCCAGGTTTACTGTATCCCTTCGACCTTCTTATTGACGATGAAACACAGAAATTGCATCGGAATTAAATATAAAAGGCACAATGCCGACTTAAGTACAAGGAGACTGACTCTTCTTACTGTCTATGCTTTGAACCATCCCTGTGACACTAGTTATAGATTCCGATGCTTCACTGCAGGTTTACTGTGTCCCTTGGACCTTCTTATTGACGATGAAACACAGAAATTGCATCGGATATAAATAGAAAAGGCACAATGTCGACTTAAGTACAAGAAGACCGACTCTTCTTACTGTCTATGTTTTAAACCATTCCTGTGACACTAGTTATAGATTCCGATGCTTCACTCCAGGTTTACTGTATCCCTTGGACCTTCTTATTGACGATGAAACCCGGAAAATGCATCGGAATTAAATAGAAAAGGCACAATGCGACTTAATTGCAAGAGGATTGACGCTTCTTACTGACTATGTTTTGAACCATTCCTGTGACACTAGTTATAGATTCCGATGCTTCACTTCAGGCTTACTGTACACCATGGACCTTATTATTGACTATGAAACACAGAAATCGCATCGGAATTAAATACAAAAGGCACTATGCCGACTTAAGTACAAGAAGACTGACTCTTCCTACTGTCTATATTTTGAACCATTCCTGTGACACTAGTTATAGATTCCGATGCTTCACTTCAGGTTTCCTGTATCCCTCTGACCTCATTGCCGATGAAACACAGAACTTGCATCGGAATTAATTTTAAAAGGCACAATGCCGACTTAAGGACAAGAAGACTGACCCTTCTTGCTATCTATGTTTTGAACCATTCCTGTGACACTAGTTATAGATTCCGATGCTTCACTACAGGTATACTGTTTCCCTTGGACCTTCTTATTAACGATGAAACACAGAAATTGCATCGGAATTAAATACAAAAGCACAATGCCGACTTATGTTCAAGAAGACTGACTCTTCCTACTGTCTATGTTTTGAACCATTTCTGTGACACTAGTTATAGAGTCAGACGCTTCACTTCAGGTTTACTGTATCCCTCAGACCTTCTTATTGACGATGAAACACCGAAATTGCATCAGAATTAAATAGAAAAGACACAATGCCGACTTAAGTACAAGAAGACTGACTCTTCTTACTGTCTATGCTTTGAACCATTCCTGTGACACAAGTTATAGATTCCGATGCTTCACTTCAGGTTTACTGTATCCCTTGCACCTTCCTACTGACGATGAATCGCAGAAGTTGGTTCGGAATTCAATACAAAAGGCACAATGCCGAATTAAGTACAAGAAGACTGATTCTTCTTACTGTCTATGCTTTTAACCATTCCTTTGACACTAGATATAGACTCCGATGCTTCACTCCAGGTTTACTGTATCTCTTCGACCTTCTTATTGACGATGAAACACAGAAATTGCATCGGAATTAAGTACAAAAGGCACAATGCCGACTTAAGTACAAGGAGACTGACTCCTCTTACTGTCTATGTTTTGAACAATCCCTGTGACACTAGTTATAGATTCCGATGCTTCACTGCAGGTTTACTGTGTCCCTTGGACCTTCTTATTGACGATGAAACACAGAAATTACATCGGAATTAAATACAATAGACACAATGCCGACTTAAGTACAAGAAGACTGACTCTTCCTACTGTCTATGTTTTGAACCATTCCTGTGACATTAGTTATAGATTCCGATGCTTCACTTCAGGTTTATTGTATCCCTTGGACCGCCTTATTGACGATGAAACACAGAAATTGCATCGGAATTAAATACAAAAGCCACAATACCGACTTATGGACAAGAAGACTGACTCTTCTTACTGCCAATGCTTTGAACCATTCCTGTGACACTAGTCATAGATTCCGATGCTTCACTCCAGGTTTACTATATCCCTTGGACCTTCTTATTGACGATATAACTCAGAAATTGCATCGGAATTAAATACAAAAGGCACAGTGCCGACTTAAGTACATGAATACTGACTCTTCTTACTGTCTATGTTTTGAACCATCCCTGTGACACCAGTTATAGTTTCCGATGCTTCACTCCAGGTTTACTGTATCCCTTGGTCCTTCTTATTGACGATGAAACACAGAAATTGCATCAGAATTAAATACAAAAGGCACAATGCCGACTTAAGTACAAGAAGACTGACTCTTCTACCTGTCTATGTTTTGAACCATTCCTGTGACACTAGTTCTAGATTCCGATGCTTCACTCCAGGTTTACTATATCCCTTGGACCTTCTTATTGACGATATAACTCAGAAATTGCATCGGAATTAAATACATAAGGCACAATGCCGACTTAAGTACAAGAAGACTGTCTCTTCTTACTGTTTATGTTTTGAACCATTCCTAAGACACTAGTTATAGATTACGATACTTCACTCCAGGTTTACTGTATCCCTTGGACCTTCTTATTGACGATTAAACACAGAAATTGCATTGGAATTAAATAGTAAAGGCACAATGCCGACTTAAGTACAAGAACACTGACTCTTCTTACTGTCTATGTTTTGAACCATTCCAGTGACACTAGTTATAGATTCCGATGCTTCACTTCAGGTTTACTGTATCCCTCTGACCTTCCTATTGACGATTAAACACAGAAATTGCATCCGAATTAAATACAAAAGGCACAACGCCGAATTAAGTACAAGAAGTCTGACTCTTCTTACTGTCTATGTTTAAAACCATTCCTGTGACACTAGTTATAGATACCGATGCTTCACTCCAGGTTTACTGTATCCCTTGGACCTTCTTATTGACGATGACACACAGAAATTGCATCGGAATTAAATACAAAAGGCACAATGTTGACTTAAGTACAAGAAGACTGACTCTTCGTACTGACTATGTTTTGAACCATTCCTGTGACACTACTTATAGATTCCGATGCTTCACTTCAGGTTTACTGTATCCCTTGACCTTCTTATTGACGATGAAACGCAGAAATTGCATCGGAATTAAATAGAAAAGGCACAATGCCGACTTAAGTACAAGAAGACTGACTCTTCTTACTGTCTATGATTTGACCCATTCCTGTGACACTAGTTATAGATTCCGATGCTTCACTTCAGGTTTACTGTATCCCTTGGACCTTCTTGTTGACGATGAAACACAGAAATTGCATCGGAATGAAATACAAAAAGCACAATACCGACTTAAGTACAAGAAGACTGACTCTTCTTACAGTCTATGATTTGAACCATTCCTGTGACACTAGTTATAGATTCCGATGCTTCACTTCAGGTTTACTGTATCCCGTGGACCTTCTTATTGACGATGAAACACAGAAATTGCATCGGAATTAAATACAAAATGCACAATGCGACTTAAGTACATGAAGACCGACTCTTAATACTGACTATGTTTGGAACCATTCCTGTGACACTAGTTATAGATTCCGATGCTTCAGTTGAGGTTTATTATATCCCTTGGACCTTCTTATTGACGATGAAACACAGAAATCGTATCGGAATTAAATACAAAATGCACAATGCTGACATAAGTACAACAACACTGACTCTTCTTACTGTCTATGTTTTGAACCATTCCTGTGACACTAGTTATAGAATCCGATGCTTCACTCCAGGTTTACTGTATCCTTGGACCTTCTTATTGACGATGACACACAGAAATTGCATCGGAATTAAATACAAAAGGCACAATGCCGACTTAAGTACAAGAAGACCGCCTCTTCTTACTGTCTATAATTAACCCTTTCCTGTGACACTAGTTATAGATTCCGATGTTTCACTTCAGGTTTACTGTATCCCTCTGACCTTCTTATTAACGATGAAACACAGAAATTGCATCGGAATTAAATAGAAAAAGCACAATGCCGACTTAAGTACAAGAGGACTGACTCTTCTTACTGTCTATGATTTGAACCATTCCTGTGACACTAGTTGTAGATTCCGATGCTTCACCTCAGGTTTACTGTATCCCTTGGACCTTCTTGTTGACGATGAAACACAGAAATTGCATTGGAATTAAATACAAAAGACACAATGCCGACTTAAGTACAAGAAGACAGACTCTTCCAACTGTCTATGTTTTGAACCATTCCTGTGACACTAGTTATAGATTCCGATGCTTCACTTCAGGTTTACTGTATCCCTCTGACCGTCTTATTGAGGATGAAACACAGAAATTGCATCGGAATTAAATAGAAAAAGCACAATGCCGACTTAAGTACAAGAGGACTGACTCTTCTTACTGTCTATGATTTGAACCATTCCTGTGACACTAGTAGTAGATTCCGATGCTTAACTTCAGGATTACTGTATCCCTCTAACGTTCTTAGTGACGATGAAACACAGAAATTGCATCCGAATTAAATACAAAAGGCACAATGCCGAATTAAGTACAGAAGACTGACTCTTCTTACTGGCTATGTTTTGAACTATTCCTGTGACACTAGTTATAGATTCCGTTGCTTCACTTCAGGTTTACTGTATCCCTCTGACCTTCTTATTGACGATGAAACTCAGAAATTGCATCGGAATTAAATACAAAAGACACAATGCCGACTTAAGTACAAGAAGACCGACTCTTCTTACTGTCTATGTTTTAAACCATTCCTGTGACACTAGTTATAGATTCCGATGCTTCACTCCAGGTTTACTGTATCCCTTGGACCTTCTTATTGACGATGAAACCCAGAAAATGCATCGGAATTAAATAGAAAAGGCACAATGCCGACTTAATTACAAGAGGACTGACGCTTCTTACTGACTATGTTTTGAACCATTCCTGTGACACTAGTTATAGATTCCGATGCTTCACTTCAGGTTTACTGTACACCATGGACCTTATTATTGACTATGAAACACAGAAATCGCATCGGAATTAAATACAAAAGGCACTATGCCGACTTAAGTACAAGAAGACTGACTCTTCCTACTGTCTATATTTTGAACCATTCCTGTGACACTAGTTATAGATTTCGATGCTTCACTTCAGGTTTACTGTATCCCTCTGACCTTATTGCCGATGAAACACAGAAATTGCATCGGAATTTAATTTAAAAGGCACAATGCCGACTTAAGGACAAGAAGACTGACCCTTCTTACTATCTATGTTTTGAACCATTCCTGTGACACTAGTTATAGATTCCGATGCTTCACTTCAGGTATACTGTTTCCCTTGGACCTTCTTATTGACGATGAAACACAGATATTGCATCGGAATTAAATACAAAAGGCACAATGCCGACTTATGTACAAGAAGACTGACTCTTCCTACTGTCTATGTTTTGAACCATTTCTGTGACACTAGTTATAGAGTCCGATGCTTCACTTCAGGTTTACTGTATCCCTCTGACCGTCTTATTGACGATGAAACACAGAAATTGCATCCGAATGAAATAGATAAGGCACAATGCCGACTTAAGTACTAGAAGCCTGACTCTTCCTACTGTCTATGCTTTGAACCATTCATAAGACACTTGTTATAGATTCCGATGCTTCACTTCAGGTTTACTGTATCCCTTGGACCTTCTTATTGTCGATGAAACACAGAAATTGCATCGGAATTCAATACAAAAGGCACAAGGCCGACTTAACTACAAGAAGACTGACTCCTCTTACTGACTATGCTTTGAACCATTCCTGTGACTCTAGTTATAGATTCCGGTGCTTAACTTCCGGATTACTGTATCCCTCTGACCTTCTTAGTAACGATGAAACACAGATATTGCATCGGAATTAAATACAAAAAGCACAATGCCGACTTAAGTACAAGAATACTGACTCATCTTACAGTCTATGTTTTGAACCGTCCCTGTGACCCTAGTTATAGATTCCGATGTTTCACTCCATGTTGACTGTATCCCTTGGACCTTCTTATTGACGATGAAACACAGAAATTACATCCGAATTAAATACAAAATGCACAATGCCGACTTAAGTACAACAAGACTGACTCTTCTAACTGACTATGTTTTGAACCACTCCTGTGACACTAGTCATAGATTCCGATGCTTAACTTCAGGAGTACTGTATCCCACTGACCTTCTTATTGACGATGAAACACAGAAATTGCTTCCGAATTAAATACAAAATTCACAATGCCCACTTAAGTACAAGAAGACTGACTCTTCTTACTGTCTATGTTTTGAACCATCCCTGTGACACTAGTTATAGTTTCCGATGCTTCACTCTAGGTTTACTGTATCCCTTGGTCCTTCTTATTGACGATGAAACACAGAAATTGCATCGGATATAAATAGAAAAGGCACAATCTCGACTTAAGTACAAGAAGACTGAGTCTTCTTACTGTCTATATTTTGAACCATTCCTGTGACACTAGTTATAGATTCCGATGCTTCACTTCAGGTTTACTGTATCCCTCTGACCTTATTGCCGATGAAACACAGAAATTGCATCGGAATTAAATACAAAAGGCACAATGCCGACTTAAGGACAAGAAGACTGACCCTTCTTACTATCTATGCTTTGAACCATTCCTGTGACACTAGTTATAGATTCCGATGCTTCACTTCAGGTTTACTGTTTCCCTTGGACCTTCTTATTGACGATGAAACACAGAACTTGCATCGGAATTAAATACAAAAGGCACAATGCCGACTTATGTACAAGAAGACTGACTCTTCTTACTGACTATGTTTTGAACCATTCCTGTGACACTAGTTATAGATTCCGATGCTTCACTTCAGGTTTACTGTATACCTCTGACCTTCTTATTGACGATGAAACACAGAAATTGCATCGGAATTAAATAGAAAAGGCACAATGCCGACTTAAGTACAAGAAGACTGACTCTTCTTACTGTCTATGCTTTGAATCATTCCTGTCACACTAGTTATAGATTCCGATGCTTCACTTCAGTTTTACTGTATCCCTCTGACCATCTTATTGACGGTGAAACACAGAAATTGCATCGGAATTAAATACGAAAGGCACAATGCCAACTTAAGTACAAGAAGACTGACTCTTCTTCCTGATGATGTTTTGAACTATTCCTTTGACACTAGTTGTAGATTCCGATGCTTCACTTGAGGTTTACTGTATCCCTTGGACCTTCTTATTGACGATGAAACGCAGAAATTGCATCGGAATTAAATACAAAAGACACAATGCCGACTTAAGTACAAGAAGACTGGCTCTTCCAACTGTCCACGTTTTGAACCATTCCTGTGACGCTAGTTATAGATTCCGATGCTTCACTTCAGGTTTACTGTATCCCTCTGACCGTCTTATTGACGATGAAACACAGAAATTGCATCCGAATTAAATTGAAAAGGCACAATGCCGACTTAAGTACTAGAAGCCTGACTCTTCCTACTGTCTATGATTTGAACCATTCCTAAGACACTTGTTATAGATTCCGATGCTTCACTTCAGGTTTACTGTATCCCTTGGACCTTCTTATTGTCGATGAAACACAGATATTGCATCGGAATTCAATACAAAAGGCACAAGGCCGACTTAACTACAAGAAGACTGACTCCTCTTACTGACTATGCTTTGAACCATTCCTGTGACTCTAGTTATAGATTCCGGTGCTTAACTTCCGGATTACTGTATCCCTCTGACCTTCTTAGTAACGATGAAACACAGAAATGGCATCGGAATTAAATACAAAAAGCACAATGCCGTCTTAAGTACAAAAATACTGACTCATCTTACAGTCTATGTTTTGAACCGTCCCTGTGACCCTAGTCATAGATTCCGATGTTTCACTCCATGTTGACTGTATCCCTTGGACCTTCTTATTGACGATGAAACACAGAAATTGCATCCGAATTAAATACAATATGCACAATGCCGACTTAAGTACAAGAAGACTGACTCTTCTTACTGTCTATGATTTGAACCATCCCTGTGACACTAGTTATAGTTTCCGATGCCTCACTCTAGGTTTACTGTATCCCTTGGTCCTTCTTATTGACGAAGAAACACAGAAATTGCATCGGAATTAAATAGAAAAGGCACAATGCCGACTTAAGTACAAGAAGACTGACTCTTATTACTGACTATGTTTTGGACCATTCCTGTGACACTAGTTATAAATTCCGATGCTTCACTTCGGGTTTACTGTATCCCTTGGACCATCTTATTGACGATGAAACACAGAAATTGCATCGGATTTAAATAGAAAAGGCACAATGTCGACTTAAGTACAAGAAGACCGACTCTTCTTACTGTCTATGTTTAAAACCATTCCTGTGACACTAGTTATAGATTCCGATGCTTCACTCCAGGTTTACTGTATCCCTTGGACCTTCTTATTGACGATGAAACCCAGAAAATGCATCGGAATTAAATAGAAAAGGCACAATGCCGACTTAATTGCAAGAGGACTGACGCTTCTTACTGACTATGTTTTGTACCATTCCTGTGACACTAGTTATAGATTCCGATGCTTCACTTCTGGTTTACTGTACACCATGGACCTTATTATTGACTATGAAACACAGAAATCGCATCGGAATTAAATTCAAAAGGCACTATGCCGACTTAAGTACAAGAAGACTGACTCTTCCTACTGTCTATATTTTGAACCATTCCTGTGACACTAGTTATAGATTCCGATGCTTCACTTCAGGTTTACTGAATCCCTCTGACCTTATTGCCGATGAAACACAGAAATTGCATCGGAATTAAATTTAAAAGGCACAATGCCGACTTAAGGACAAGAAGACTGACCCTTCTTACTATCTATGTTTTGAACCATTCCTGTGACACTAGTTATAGATTCCGATGCTTCACTTCAGGTATACTGTTTCCCTTGGACCTTCTTATTGACGATGAAACACAGAAATTGCATCGGAATTAAATACAAAAGGCACAATGCCGACTTATGTTCAAGAAGACTGACTCTTCCTACTGTCTATGTTTTGAACCATTCCTGTGACACTAGTTATAGAGTCCGATGCTTCACTTCAGGTTTACTGTATCCCTTGGACCTTGTTATTTACGATTAATCACAGAAATTACATCGGAATTAAATACAAAAGGCAAAATGCCGACTTAAGTACAAGAAGACTGACTCTTCTTACTGTCTATAATTTGAACCATTCCAGTGACACTAGTTATAGATTCCGATGCTTAACTTCAGATTTACTGTATCACTTGGACCTTTTTATTGACGATGAAACACAGAAATTGCATCGGAATTAAATACAAAAGGCACAATCCCAACTTAAGTACAAGAAGACTGACTCTTCTTACTGTCACCGTTTGAACCATTCCAGTGACACTAGTTATAGTTTCCGATGCTTCACTTCACGTTTACTGTATCCCTCTGACCTTCTTATTGACGGTAAAACACAGAAATTGCATCGGTATTAAATACGAAAGGCACAATGCCAACTTAAGTACAAGCAGACTTCTTCCTGACTATGCTTTGAACCATTCCTGTGACACTAGTTATAGATTCCGATGTTTCACTTCAGGTTTACTGTATCCCTTGGACTTCTTATTGACGATGAAACACAGAAATTGCATCGGAATTCAATACAAAAGGCACAAGGCCGACTGAACTACAAGAAGATTGACTCTTCTTACTGACTATGCTTTGAACCATTCCTGTGACACTCGTTATAGATTCCGTTGCTTCACTTCAGGTTTACTGTTTCCCTCTGACCTTCTTATTGACGATGAAACACAGAAAATGCATCGGAATTAAATACGAAAGGCACAATGCCGAATTAAGTACAAGAAGACTGATTCTTCTTACTGTCTATGCTTTTAACCATTCCTTTGACACTAGATATAGACTCCGTTGCTTCACTCCAGGTTTACTGTATCCCTTCGACCTTCTTATTGACGATGAAACACAGAAATTGCATCGGAATTAAATATAAAAGGCACAATGCCGACTTAAGTACAAGGAGACTGACTCTTCTTACTGTCTATGCTTTGAACCATCCCTGTGACACTAGTTATAGATTCCGATGCTTCACTGCAGGTTTACTGTGTCCCTTGGACCTTCTTATTGACGATGAAACACAGAAATTGCATCGGATATAAATAGAAAAGGCACAATGTCGACTTAAGTACAAGAAGACCGACTCTTCTTACTGTCTATGTTTTAAACCATTCCTGTGACACTAGTTATAGATTCCGATGCTTCACTCCAGGTTTACTGTATCCCTTGGACCTTCTTATTGACGATGAAACCCGGAAAATGCATCGGAATTAAATAGAAAAGGCACAATGCGACTTAATTGCAAGAGGATTGACGCTTCTTACTGACTATGTTTTGAACCATTCCTGTGACACTAGTTATAGATTCCGATGCTTCACTTCAGGCTTACTGTACACCATGGACCTTATTATTGACTATGAAACACAGAAATCGCATCGGAATTAAATACAAAAGGCACTATGCCGACTTAAGTACAAGAAGACTGACTCTTCCTACTGTCTATATTTTGAACCATTCCTGTGACACTAGTTATAGATTCCGATGCTTCACTTCAGGTTTCCTGTATCCCTCTGACCTCATTGCCGATGAAACACAGAACTTGCATCGGAATTAATTTTAAAAGGCACAATGCCGACTTAAGGACAAGAAGACTGACCCTTCTTGCTATCTATGTTTTGAACCATTCCTGTGACACTAGTTATAGATTCCGATGCTTCACTACAGGTATACTGTTTCCCTTGGACCTTCTTATTGACGATGAAACACAGAAATTGCATCGGAATTAAATACAAAAGCACAATGCCGACTTATGTTCAAGAAGACTGACTCTTCCTACTGTCTATGTTTTGAACCATTTCTGTGACACTAGTTATAGAGTCAGACGCTTCACTTCAGGTTTACTGTATCCCTCAGACCTTCTTATTGACGATGAAACACCGAAATTGCATCAGAATTAAATAGAAAAGACACAATGCCGACTTAAGTACAAGAAGACTGACTCTTCTTACTGTCTATGCTTTGAACCATTCCTGTGACACAAGTTATAGATTCCGATGCTTCACTTCAGGTTTACTGTATCCCTTGCACCTTCCTACTGACGATGAATCGCAGAAGTTGGTTCGGAATTCAATACAAAAGGCACAATGCCGAATTAAGTACAAGAAGACTGATTCTTCTTACTGTCTATGCTTTTAACCATTCCTTTGACACTAGATATAGACTCCGATGCTTCACTCCAGGTTTACTGTATCTCTTCGACCTTCTTATTGACGATGAAACACAGAAATTGCATCGGAATTAAGTACAAAAGGCACAATGCCGACTTAAGTACAAGGAGACTGACTCCTCTTACTGTCTATGTTTTGAACAATCCCTGTGACACTAGTTATAGATTCCGATGCTTCACTGCAGGTTTACTGTGTCCCTTGGACCTTCTTATTGACGATGAAACACAGAAATTACATCGGAATTAAATACAATAGACACAATGCCGACTTAAGTACAAGAAGACTGACTCTTCCTACTGTCTATGTTTTGAACCATTCCTGTGACATTAGTTATAGATTCCGATGCTTCACTTCAGGTTTATTGTATCCCTTGGACCGCCTTATTGACGATGAAACACAGAAATTGCATCGGAATTAAATACAAAAGCCACAATACCGACTTATGGACAAGAAGACTGACTCTTCTTACTGCCAATGCTTTGAACCATTCCTGTGACACTAGTCATAGATTCCGATGCTTCACTCCAGGTTTACTATATCCCTTGGACCTTCTTATTGACGATATAACTCAGAAATTGCATCGGAATTAAATACAAAAGGCACAGTGCCGACTTAAGTACATGAATACTGACTCTTCTTACTGTCTATGTTTTGAACCATCCCTGTGACACCAGTTATAGTTTCCGATGCTTCACTCCAGGTTTACTGTATCCCTTGGTCCTTCTTATTGACGATGAAACACAGAAATTGCATCAGAATTAAATACAAAAGGCACAATGCCGACTTAAGTACAAGAAGACTGACTCTTCTACCTGTCTATGTTTTGAACCATTCCTGTGACACTAGTTCTAGATTCCGATGCTTCACTCCAGGTTTACTATATCCCTTGGACCTTCTTATTGACGATATAACTCAGAAATTGCATCGGAATTAAATACAAAAGGCACAATGCCGACTTAAGTACAAGAAGACTGTCTCTTCTTACTGTTTATGTTTTGAACCATTCCTAAGACACTAGTTATAGATTACGATACTTCACTCCAGGTTTACTGTATCCCTTGGACCTTCTTATTGACGATTAAACACAGAAATTGCATTGGAATTAAATAGTAAAGGCACAATGCCGACTTAAGTACAAGAACACTGACTCTTCTTACTGTCTATGTTTTGAACCATTCCAGTGACACTAGTTATAGATTCCGATGCTTCACTTCAGGTTTACTGTATCCCTCTGACCTTCCTATTGACGATTAAACACAGAAATTGCATCCGAATTAAATACAAAAGGCACAACGCCGAATTAAGTACAAGAAGTCTGACTCTTCTTACTGTCTATGTTTAAAACCATTCCTGTGACACTAGTTATAGATACCGATGCTTCACTCCAGGTTTACTGTATCCCTTGGACCTTCTTATTGACGATGACACACAGAAATTGCATCGGAATTAAATACAAAAGGCACAATGTTGACTTAAGTACAAGAAGACTGACTCTTCGTACTGACTATGTTTTGAACCATTCCTGTGACACTACTTATAGATTCCGATGCTTCACTTCAGGTTTACTGTATCCCTTGACCTTCTTATTGACGATGAAACGCAGAAATTGCATCGGAATTAAATAGAAAAGGCACAATGCCGACTTAAGTACAAGAAGACTGACTCTTCTTACTGTCTATGATTTGACCCATTCCTGTGACACTAGTTATAGATTCCGATGCTTCACTTCAGGTTTACTGTATCCCTTGGACCTTCTTGTTGACGATGAAACACAGAAATTGCATCGGAATGAAATACAAAAAGCACAATACCGACTTAAGTACAAGAAGACTGACTCTTCTTACAGTCTATGATTTGAACCATTCCTGTGACACTAGTTATAGATTCCGATGCTTCACTTCAGGTTTACTGTATCCCGTGGACCTTCTTATTGACGATGAAACACAGAAATTGCATCGGAATTAAATACAAAATGCACAATGCGACTTAAGTACATGAAGACCGACTCTTAATACTGACTATGTTTGGAACCATTCCTGTGACACTAGTTATAGATTCCGATGCTTCAGTTGAGGTTTATTATATCCCTTGGACCTTCTTATTGACGATGAAACACAGAAATCGTATCGGAATTAAATACAAAATGCACAATGCTGACATAAGTACAACAACACTGACTCTTCTTACTGTCTATGTTTTGAACCATTCCTGTGACACTAGTTATAGAATCCGATGCTTCACTCCAGGTTTACTGTATCCTTGGACCTTCTTATTGACGATGACACACAGAAATTGCATCGGAATTAAATACAAAAGGCACAATGCCGACTTAAGTACAAGAAGACCGCCTCTTCTTACTGTCTATAATTAACCCTTTCCTGTGACACTAGTTATAGATTCCGATGTTTCACTTCAGGTTTACTGTATCCCTCTGACCTTCTTATTAACGATGAAACACAGAAATTGCATCGGAATTAAATAGAAAAAGCACAATGCCGACTTAAGTACAAGAGGACTGACTCTTCTTACTGTCTATGATTTGAACCATTCCTGTGACACTAGTTGTAGATTCCGATGCTTCACCTCAGGTTTACTGTATCCCTTGGACCTTCTTGTTGACGATGAAACACAGAAATTGCATTGGAATTAAATACAAAAGACACAATGCCGACTTAAGTACAAGAAGACAGACTCTTCCAACTGTCTATGTTTTGAACCATTCCTGTGACACTAGTTATAGATTCCGATGCTTCACTTCAGGTTTACTGTATCCCTCTGACCGTCTTATTGAGGATGAAACACAGAAATTGCATCGGAATTAAATAGAAAAAGCACAATGCCGACTTAAGTACAAGAGGACTGACTCTTCTTACTGTCTATGATTTGAACCATTCCTGTGACACTAGTAGTAGATTCCGATGCTTAACTTCAGGATTACTGTATCCCTCTAACGTTCTTAGTGACGATGAAACACAGAAATTGCATCCGAATTAAATACAAAAGGCACAATGCCGAATTAAGTACAGAAGACTGACTCTTCTTACTGTCTATGTTTTGAACTATTCCTGTGACACTAGTTATAGATTCCGTTGCTTCACTTCAGGTTTACTGTATCCCTCTGACCTTCTTATTGACGATGAAACTCAGAAATTGCATCGGAATTAAATACAAAAAGCACAATGCCGAATTAAGTACAAGAAGACTGACTCTTCTTACTGTCTATGCTTTTAACCATTCCTGTGACACTAATTATAGACTCCAATGCTTCACTCCAGGTTTACTGTATCCCTTCGACCTTCTTACTGACGATGAAACACAGAAATTGCATCGGAATTAAATACAAAAGGCACAATGCCGACTTAAGTACAAGGAGACTGACTCTTGTTACTGTCTATGTTTTGAACCATCCCTGTGAAACAAGTTATAGATTCCGATGCTTCACTGCAGGTTTACTGTGTCCCTTGGACCTTCTTATTGACGATGAAACACAGAAATTACATCGGAATTAAATACAATAGGCACAATGCCGACTTACGTACAAGAAGACTGACTCTTCCTACTAACTATGTTTTGAACCATTCCTGTGACACTAGTTATATATTCCGACGCTTCACTTCAGGTTTACTGTATCCCTTGGTCCTTCTTATTGACGAAGAAACACAGAAATTGCATCGGAATTAAATAGAAAAGGCACAATGCCGACTTAAGTACAAGAAGACTGACTCTTATTACTGACTATGTTTTGGACCATTCCTGTGACACTAGTTATAAATTCCGATGCTTCACTTCGGGTTTACTGTATCCCTTGGACCATCTTATTGACGATGAAACACAGAAATTGCATCGGATATAAATAGAAAAGACACAATGCCGACTTAAGTACAAGAAGACTGACTCTTCTTACTGTCTATGCTTTGAACCATTCCTGTGACACAAGTTATAGATTCCGATGCTTCACTTCAGGTTTACTGTATCCCTTGCACCTTCCTATTGACGATGAAACGCAGAAGTAGGTTCGGAATTCAATACAAAAGGCACAATGCCGAATTAAGTACAAGAAGACTGATTCTTCTTACTGTCTATGCTTTTAACCATTCCTTTGACACTAGATATAGACTCCGATGCTTCACTCCAGGTTTACTGTATCCCTTCGACCTTCTTATTGACGATGAAACACAGAAATTGCATCGGAATTAAATACAAAAGGCACAATGCCGACTTAAGTACAAGGAGACTGACTCTTCTTACTGTCTATGTTTTGAACCATCCCTGTGGCACTAGTTATAGATTCCGATGCTTCACTGCAGGTTTACTGTGTCCCTTGGACCTTCTTATTGACGATGAAACACAGAAATTACATCGGAATTAAATACAATAGACACAATGCCGACTTAAGTACAAGAAGACTGACTCTTCCTACTGTCTATGTTTTGAACCATTCCTGTGACAGTAGTTATAGATTCCGATGCTTCACTTCAGGTTTATTGTATCCCTTGGACCGCCTTATTGACGATGAAACACAGAAATTGCATCGGAATTAAATACAAAAGCCACAATACCGACTTATGGACAAGAAGATTGACTCTTCTTACTGCCAATGCTTTGAACCATTCCTGTGACACTAGTCATAGATTCCGATGCTTCACTCCAGGTTTACTATATCCCTTGGACCTTCTTATTGACGATATAACACAGAAATTGCATCGGAATTAAATACAAAAGGCACAGTGCCGACTGAAGTACAAGAATACTGACTCTTCTTACTGTCTATGTTTTGAACCATCCCTGTGACACCAGTTATAGTTTCCGATGCTTCACTCCAGCTTTACTGTATCCCTTGGTCCTTCTTATTGACGATGAAACACAGAAATTGCATCAGAATTAAATACAAAAGGCACAATGCCGACTTAAGTACAAGAAGACTGACTCTTCTACCTGTCTATGTTTTGAACCATTCCTGTGACACTAGTTATAGATTCCGATGCTTCACTCCAGGTTTACTATATCCCTTGGACCTTCTTATTGACGATATAACTCAGAAATTGCATCGGAATTAAATACAAAAGGCACAGTGCCGACTTAAGTACATGAATACTGACTCTTCTTACTATCTATGTTTTGAACCATCCCTGTGACACCAGTTATAGTTTCCGATGCTTCACTCCAGGTTTACTGTATCCCTTGGTCCTTCTTATTGACGATGAAACACAGAAATTGCATCAGAATTAAATACAAAAGGCACAATGCCGACTTAAGTACAAGAAGACTGACTCTTCTACCTGTCTATGTTTTGAACCATTCCTGTGACACTAGTTCTAGATTCCGATGCTTCACTCCAGGTTTACTATATCCCTTGGACCTTCTTATTGACGATATAACTCAGAAATTGCATCGGAATTAAATACAAAAGGCACAATGCCGACTTAAGTACAAGAAGACTGTCTCTTCTTACTGTTTATGCTTTGAACCATTCCTAAGACACTAGTTATAGATTCCGATGCTTCACTGCAGGTTTACTGTGTCCCTTGGACCTTCTTATTGACGATGAAACACAGAAATTACATCGGAATTAAATACAATAGACACAATGCCGACTTAAGTACAAGAAGACTGACTCTTCCTACTGTCTATGTTTTGAACCATTCCTGTGACATTAGTTATAGATTCCGATGCTTCACTCCAGGTTTACTGTATCCCTTGGACCTTCTTATTGACGATGACACACAGAAATTGCATCGGAATTAAATACAAAAGGCACAATGTTGACTTAAGTACAAGAAGACTGACTCTTCGTACTGACTATGTTTTGAACCATTCCTGTGACACTACTTATAGATTCCGATGCTTCACTTCAGGTTTACTGTATCCCTTGACCTTCTTATTGACGATGAAACGCAGAAATTGCATCGGAATTAAATAGAAAAGGCACAATGCCGACTTAAGTACAAGAAGACTGACTCTTCTTACTGTCTATGATTTGACCCATTCCTGTGACACTAGTTATAGATTCCGATGCTTCACTTCAGGTTTACTGTATCCCTTGGACCTTCTTGTTGACGATGAAACACAGAAATTGCATCGGAATGAAATACAAAAAGCACAATACCGACTTAAGTACAGGAAGACTGACTCTTCTTACAGTCTATGATTTGAACCATTCCTGTGGCACTAGTTATAGATTCCGATGCTTCACTTCAGGTTTACTGTATCCCTTGGACCTTCTTATTGACGATGAAACACAGAAATTGCATCGGAGTTAAATACAAAATGCACAATGCGACTTAAGTACATGAAGACCGACTCTTAATACTGACTATGTTTGGAACCATACCTGTGACACTAGTTATAGATTCCGATGCTTCAGTTAAGGTTTATTATATCCCTTGGACCTTCTTATTGACGATGAAACACAGAAATCGTATCGGAATTAAATACAAAATGCACAATGCTGACATAAGTACAACAACATTGACTCTTCTTACTGTCTATGTTTTGAACCATTCCTGTGACACTAGTTATAGAATCCGATGCTTCACTCCAGGTTTACTGTGTCCTTGGACCTTCTTATTGACGATGACACACAGAAATTGCATCGGAATTAAATACAAAAGGCACAATGCCGACTTAAGTACAAGAAGACCGCCTCTTCTTACTGTCTATAATTAACCCATTCCTGTGACACTAGTTATAGATTCCGATGTTTCACTTCAGGTTTACTGTATACCTCTGACCTTCTTATTAACGATGAAACACAGAAATTGCATCGGCATTAAATAGAAAAAGCACAATGCCGACTTAAGTACAAGAGGACTGACTCTTCTTACTGTCTATGATTTGAACCATTCCTGTGACACTAGTTGTAGATTCCGATGCTTCACCTCAGGTTTACTGTATCCCTTGGACCTTCTTGTTGACGATGAAACACAGAAATTCCATTGGAATTAAATACAAAAGACACAATGCCGACTTAAGTACAAGAAGACAGACTCTTCCAACTGTCTATGTTTTGAACCATTCCTGTGACACTAGTTATAGATTCCGATGCTTCACTTCAGGTTTACTGTATCCCTCTGACCGTCTTATTGAGGATGAAACACAGAAATTGCATCGGAATTAAATAGAAAAAGCACAATGCCGACTTAAGTACAAGAGGACTGACTCTTCTTACTGTCTATGATTTGAACCATTCCTGTGACACTAGTTGTAGATTCCGATGCTTAACTTCAGGATTACTGTATCCCTCTAACGTTCTTAGTGACGATGAAACACAGGAATTGCATTCGAATTAAATACAAAAGGCACAATGCCGAATTAAGTACAGAAGACTGACTCTTCTTACTGTCTATGTTTTGAACTATTCCTGTGACACTAGTTATAGATTCCGTTGCTTCACTTCAGGTTTACTGTATCCCTCTGACCTTCTTATTGCCGATGAAACTCAGAAATTGCATCGGAATTAAATACAAAAAGCACAATGCCGAATTAAGTACAAGAAGACTGACTCTTCTTACTGTCTATGCTTTTAACCATTCCTGTGACACTAATTATAGACTCCAATGCTTCACTCCAGGTTTACTGTATCCCTTCGACCTTCTTACTGACGATGAAACACAGAAATTGCATCGGAATTAAATACAAAAGGCACAATGCCGACTTAAGTACAAGGAGACTGACTCTAGTTACTGTCTATGTTTTGAACCATCCCTGTGAAACTAGTTATGGATTCCGATGCTTCACTGCAGGTTTACTGTGTCCCTTGGACCTTCTTATTGACGATGAAACACAGAAATTACATCGGAATTAAATACAATAGGCACAATGCCGACTTAAGTACAAGAAGACTGACTCTTCCTACTAACTATGTTTTGAACCATTCCTGTGACACTAGTTATATATTCCGACGCTTCACTTCAGGTTTACTGTATCCCTTGGTCCTTCTTATTGACGAAGAAACACAGAAATTGCATCGGAATTAAATAGAAAAGGCACAATGCCGACTTAAGTACAAGAAGACTGACTCTTATTACTGACTATGTTTTGGACCATTCCTGTGACACTAGTTATAAATTCCGATGCTTCACTTCGGGTTTACTGTATCCCTTGGACCATCTTATTGACGATGAAACACAGAAATTGCATCGGATATAAATAGAAAAGGCACAATGTCGACTTAAGTACAAGAAGACCGACTCTTCTTACTGTCTATGTTTTAAACCATTCCTGTGACACTAGTTATAAATTCCGATGCTTCACTTCGGGTTTACTGTATCCCTTGGACCATCTTATTGACGATGAAACACAGAAATTGCATCGGATATAAATAGAAAAGACACAATGCCGACTTAAGTACAAGAAGACTGACTCTTCTTACTGTCTATGCTTTGAACCATTCCTGTGACACAAGTTATAGATTCCGATGCTTCACTTCAGGTTTACTGTATCCCTTGCACCTTCCTATTGACGATGAAACGCAGAAGTAGGTTCGGAATTCAATACAAAAGGCACAATGCCGAATTAAGTACAAGAAGACTGATTCTTCTTACTGTCTATGCTTTTAACCATTCCTTTGACACTAGATATAGACTCCGATGCTTCACTCCAGGTTTACTGTATCCCTTCGACCTTCTTATTGACGATGAAACACAGAAATTGCATCGGAATTAAATACAAAAGGCACAATGCCGACTTAAGTACAAGGAGACTGACTCTTCTTACTGTCTATGTTTTGAACCATCCCTGTGACACTAGTTATAGATTCCGATGCTTCACTGCAGGTTTACTGTGTCCCTTGGACCTTCTTATTGACGATGAAACACAGAAATTACATCGGAATTAAATACAATAGACACAATGCCGACTTAAGTACAAGAAGACTGACTCTTCCTACTGTCTATGTTTTGAACCATTCCTGTGACATTAGTTATAGATTCCGATGCTTCACTTCAGGTTTATTGTATCCCTTGGACCGCCTTATTGACGATGAAACACAGAAATTGCATCGGAATTAAATACAAAAGCCACAATACCGACTTATGGACAAGAAGATTGACTCTTCTTACTGCCAATGCTTTGAACCATTCCTGTGACACTAGTCATAGATTCCGATGCTTCACTCCAGGTTTACTATATCCCTTGGACCTTCTTATTGACGATATAACACAGAAATTGCATCGGAATTAAATACAAAAGGCACAGTGCCGACTGAAGTACAAGAATACTGACTCTTCTTACTGTCTATGTTTTGAACCATCCCTGTGACACCAGTTATAGGTTCCGATGCTTCACTCCAGGTTTACTGTATCCCTTGGTCCTTCTTATTGACGATGAAACACAGAAATTGCATCAGAATTAAATACAAAAGGCACAATGCCGACTTAAGTACAAGAAGACTGACTCTTCTACCTGTCTATGTTTTGAACCATTCCTGTGACACTAGTTATAGATTCCGATGCTTCACTCCAGGTTTACTATATCCCTTGGACCTTCTTATTGACGATATAACTCAGAAATTGCATCGGAATTAAATACAAAAGGCACAGTGCCGACTTAAGTACATGAATACTGACTCTTCTTACTATCTATGTTTTGAACCATCCCTGTGACACCAGTTATAGTTTCCGATGCTTCACTCCAGGTTTACTGTATCCCTTGGTCCTTCTTATTGACGATGAAACACAGAAATTGCATCAGAATTAAATACAAAAGGCACAATGCCGACTTAAGTACAAGAAGACTGACTCTTCTACCTGTCTATGTTTTGAACCATTCCTGTGACACTAGTTCTAGATTCCGATGCTTCACTCCAGGTTTACTATATCCCTTGGACCTTCTTATTGACGATATAACTCAGAAATTGCATCGGAATTAAATACAAAAGGCACAATGCCGACTTAAGTACAAGAAGACTGTCTCTTCTTACTGTTTATGCTTTGAACCATTCCTAAGACACTAGTTATAGATTCCGATGCTTCACTGCAGGTTTACTGTGTCCCTTGGACCTTCTTATTGACGATGAAACACAGAAATTACATCGGAATTAAATACAATAGACACAATGCCGACTTAAGTACAAGAAGACTGACTCTTCCTACTGTCTATGTTTTGAACCATTCCTGTGACATTAGTTATAGATTCCGATGCTTCACTCCAGGTTTACTGTATCCCTTGGACCTTCTTATTGACGATGACACACAGAAATTGCATCGGAATTAAATACAAAAGGCACAATGTTGACTTAAGTACAAGAAGACTGACTTTTCGTACTGACTATGTTTTGAACCATTCCTGTGACACTACTTATAGATTCCGATGCTTCACTTCAGGTTTACTGTATCCCTTGACCTTCTTATTGACGATGAAACGCAGAAATTGCATCGGAATTAAATAGAAAAGGCACAATGCCGACTTAAGTACAAGAAGACTGACTCTTCTTACTGTCTATGATTTGACCCATTCCTGTGACACTAGTTATAGATTCCGATGCTTCACTTCAGGTTTACTGTATCCCTTGGACCTTCTTGTTGACGATGAAACACAGAAATTGCATCGGAATGAAATACAAAAAGCACAATACCGACTTAAGTACAGGAAGACTGACTCTTCTTACAGTCTATGATTTGAACCATTCCTGTGGCACTAGTTATAGATTCCGATGCTTCACTTCAGGTTTACTGTATCCCTTGGACCTTCTTATTGACGATGAAACACAGAAATTGCATCGGAGTTAAATACAAAATGCACAATGCGACTTAAGTACATGAAGACCGACTCTTAATACTGACTATGTTTGGAACCATACCTGTGACACTAGTTATAGATTCCGATGCTTCAGTTAAGGTTTATTATATCCCTTGGACCTTCTTATTGACGATGAAACACAGAAATCGTATCGGAATTAAATACAAAATGCACAATGCTGACATAAGTACAACAACATTGGCTCTTCTTACTGTCTATGTTTTGAACCATTCCTGTGACACTAGTTATAGAATCCGATGCTTCACTCCAGGTTTACTGTGTCCTTGGACCTTCTTATTGACGATGACACACAGAAATTGCATCGGAATTAAATACAAAAGGCACAATGCCGACTTAAGTACAAGAAGACCGCCTCTTCTTACTGTCTATAATTAACCCATTCCTGTGACACTAGTTATAGATTCCGATGTTTCACTTCAGGTTTACTGTATACCTCTGACCTTCTTATTAACGATGAAACACAGAAATTGCATCGGCATTAAATAGAAAAAGCACAATGCCGACTTAAGTACAAGAGGACTGACTCTTCTTACTGTCTATGATTTGAACCATTCCTGTGACACTAGTTGTAGATTCCGATGCTTCACCTCAGGTTTACTGTATCCCTTGGACCTTCTTGTTGACGATGAAACACAGAAATTCCATTGGAATTAAATACAAAAGACACAATGCCGACTTAAGTACAAGAAGACAGACTCTTCCAACTGTCTATGTTTTGAACCATTCCTGTGACACTAGTTATAGATTCCGATGCTTCACTTCAGGTTTACTGTATCCCTCTGACCGTCTTATTGAGGATGAAACACAGAAATTGCATCGGAATTAAATAGAAAAAGCACAATGCCGACTTAAGTACAAGAGGACTGACTCTTCTTACTGTCTATGATTTGAACCATTCCTGTGACACTAGTTGTAGATTCCGATGCTTAACTTCAGGATTACTGTATCCCTCTAACGTTCTTAGTGACGATGAAACACAGGAATTGCATTCGAATTAAATACAAAAGGCACAATGCCGAATTAAGTACAGAAGACTGACTCTTCTTACTGTCTATGTTTTGAACTATTCCTGTGACACTAGTTATAGATTCCGTTGCTTCACTTCAGGTTTACTGTATCCCTCTGACCTTCTTATTGCCGATGAAACTCAGAAATTGCATCGGAATTAAATACAAAAAGCACAATGCCGAATTAAGTACAAGAAGACTGACTCTTCTTACTGTCTATGCTTTTAACCATTCCTGTTACACTAATTATAGACTCCAATGCTTCACTCCAGGTTTACTGTATCCCTTCGACCTTCTTACTGACGATGAAACACAGAAATTGCATCGGAATTAAATACAAAAGGCACAATGCCGACTTAAGTACAAGGAGACTGACTCTAGTTACTGTCTATGTTTTGAACCATCCCTGTGAAACTAGTTATGGATTCCGATGCTTCACTGCAGGTTTACTGTGTCCCTTGGACCTTCTTATTGACGATGAAACACAGAAATTACATCGGAATTAAATACAATAGGCACAATGCCGACTTAAGTACAAGAAGACTGACTCTTCCTACTAACTATGTTTTGAACCATTCCTGTGACACTAGTTATATATTCCGACGCTTCACTTCAGGTTTACTGTATCCCTTGGTCCTTCTTATTGACGAAGAAACACAGAAATTGCATCGGAATTAAATAGAAAAGGCACAATGCCGACTTAAGTACAAGAAGACTGACTCTTATTACTGACTATGTTTTGGACCATTCCTGTGACACTAGTTATAAATTCCGATGCTTCACTTCGGGTTTACTGTATCCCTTGGACCATCTTATTGACGATGAAACACAGAAATTGCATCGGATATAAATAGAAAAGGCACAATGTCGACTTAAGTACAAGAAGACCGACTCTTCTTACTGTCTATGTTTTAAACCATTCCTGTGACACTAGTTATAGATTCCGATGCTTCACTCCAGGTTTACTGTATCCCTTGGACCTTCTTATTGACGATGAAACCCAGAAAATGCATCGGAATTAAATAGAAAAGGCACAATGCCGACTTAATTGCAAGAGGACTGACGCTTCTTACTGACTATGTTTTGAACCATTCCTGTGACACTAGTTATAGATTCCGATGCTTCACTTCAGGTTTACTGTACACCATGGACCTTATTATTGACTATGAAACACAGAAATCGCATCGGAATTAAATACAAAAGGCACTATGCCGACTTAAGTACAAGAAGACTGACTCTTCCTACTGTCTATATTTTGAACCATTCCTGTGACACTAGTTATAGATTCCGATGCTTCACTTCAGGTTTACTGTATCCCTCTGACCTTCTTGCCGATGAAACACAGAAATTGCATCGGAATTAAATTTAAAAGGCACAATGCCGACTTAAGGACAAGATGACTGACCCTTCTTACTATCTATGTTTTGAACCATTCCTGTGACACTAGTTATAGATTCCGATGCTTCACTTCAGGTATACTGTTTCCCTTGGACCTTCTTATTGACGATGAAACACAGAAATTGCATCGGAATTAAATACAAAAGGCACAATGCCGACTTATGTTCAAGAAGACTGACTCTTCCTACTGTCTATGTTTTGAACCATTCCTGTGACACTAGTTATAGAGTCCGATGCTTCACTTCAGGTTTACTGTATCCCTTGGACCTTGTTATTTACGATTAATCACAGAAATTACATCGGAATTAAATACAAAAGGCAAAATGCCGACTTAAGTACAAGAAGACTGACTCTTCTTACTGTCTATAATTTGAACCATTCCAGTGACACTAGTTATAGATTCCGATGCTTAACTTCAGATTTACTGTATCACTTGGACCTTTTTATTGACGATGAAACACAGAAATGGCATCGGAATTAAATACAAAAGGCACAATCCCAACTTAAGTACAAGAAGACTGACTCTTCTTACTGTCCATGTTTGAACCATTCCAGTGACACTAGTTATAGTTTCCGATGCTTCACTTCACGTTTTCTGTATCCCTCTGACCTTCTTATTGACGGTGAAACACTGAAATTGCATCGGTATTAAATACGAAAGGCACAATGCCAACTTAAGTACAAGCAGACTTCTTCCTGACTATGCTTTGAACCATTCCTGTGACACTAGTTATAGATTCCGATGTTTCACTTCAAGTTTACTGTATCCCTTGGACTTCTTATTGACGATGAAACACAGAAATTGCATCGGAATTCAATACAAAAGGCACAAGGCCGACTGAACTACAAGAAGATTGACTCTTCTTACTGACTATGCTTTGAACCATTCCTGTGACACTCGTTATAGATTCCGTTGCTTCACTTTAGGTTTACTGTATCCCTTCGACCTTCTTATTGACGATGAAACACAGAAATTGCATCGGAATTAAATATAAAAGGCACAATGCCGACTTAAGTACAAGGAGACTGACTCTTCTTACTGTCTATGTTTTGAACCATCCCTGTGACACTAGTTATAGATTCAGATGCTTCACTGCAGGTTTACTGTGTCCCTTGGACCTTCTTATTGACGATGAAACACAGAAATTACATCGGAATTAAATACAATAGACACAATGCCGACTTAAGTACAAGAAGACTGACTCTTCCTACTGTCTATGTTTTGAACCATTCCTGTGACACTAGTTATAGTTTCCGATGCTTCACTCTAGGTTTACTGTATCCCTTGGTCCTTCTTATTGACGAAGAAACACAGTAATTGCATCGGAATTAAATAGAAAAGGCACAATGCCGAATTAAGTACAAGAAGACTGATTCTTCTTACTGTCTATGTTTTAAACCATTCCTGTGACACTAGTTATAGATTACGATGCTTCACTCCAGGTTTACTGTATCCCTTGGACCTTCTTATTGACGATGAAACCCAGAAAATGCATCGGAATTAAATAGAAAAGGCACAATGCCGACTTAATTGCAAGAGGACTGACGCTTCTTACTGACTATGTTTTGAACCATTCCTGTGACACTAGTTATAGATTCCGATGCTTCACTTCAGGTTTACTGTACACCATGGACCTTATTATTGACTATGAAACACAGAAATCGCATCGGAATTAAATACAAAAGGCACTATGCCGACTTAAGTACAAGAAGACTGACTCTTCCTACTGTCTATATTTTGAACCATTCCTGTGACACTAGTTATAGATTCCGATGCTTCACTTCAGGTTTACTGTATCCCTCTGACCTTATTGCCGATGAAACACAGAAATTGCTTCGGAATTAAATTTAAAAGGCACAATGCCGACTTAAGGATAAGAAGACAGACCCTTCTAACTATCTATGTTTTGAACCATTCCTGTGACACTAGTTATAGATTCCGATGCTTCACTTCAGGTATACTGTTTCCCTTGGACCTTCTTATTGACGATGAAACACAGAAATTGCATCGGAATTAAATACAAAAGGCACAATGCCGACTTATGTTCAAGAAGACTGACTCTTACTACTGTCTATGTTTTGAACCATTTCTGTGACACTAGTTATAGAGACCGACGCTTCACTTCAGGTTTACAGTATCCCTCAGACCTTCTTATTGACGATGAAACACCGAAATTGCATCAGAAGTAAATAGAAAAGACACAATGCCGACTTAAGTACAAGAAGACTGACTCTTCTTACTGTCTATGCTTTGAACCATTCCTGTGACACAAGTTATAGATTCCGATGCTTCACTTCAGGTTTACTGTATCCCTTGCACCTTCCTATTGACGATGAAACGCAGAAGTTGGTTCGGAATTCAATACAAAAGGCACAATGCCGAATTAAGTACAAGAAGACAGATTCTTCTTACTGTCTATGCTTTTAACCATTCCTTTGACACTAGATATAGACTCCGATGCTTCACTCCAGGTTTACTGTATCCCTTCGACCTTCTTATTGACGATGAAACACAGAAATTGCATCGGAATTAAATACAAAAGGCACAATGCCGACTTAAGTACAAGGAGACTGACTCTTCTTACTGTCTATGTTTTGAACCATTCCTGTGACACTAGTTATAGATTCCGATGCTTTACTTCAGGTTTATTGTATCCCTTGGACCGTCTTATTGACGATGAAACACAGAAATTGCATCGGAATTAAATACAAAAGCCACAATACCGACTTATGGACAAGAAGACTGACTTTTCTTACTGTCTATGTTTTGAACCATTCCTAAGACACTAGTTATAGATTACGATACTTCACTCCAGGTTTACTGTATCCCTTGGACCTTCTTATTGACGATTAAACACAGAAATTGCATTGGAATTAAATAGTAAATTAACAATGCCGACTTAAATACAAGTACACTGACTCTTCTTACTGTCTATGTTTTCAACCATTCCAGTGACACTATTTATAGATTCCGATGCTTCACTTCAGGTATACTGTATCCCTCTGACCTTCCTATTGACGATGAAACACAGAAATTGCATCCGAATTAAATACAAATGGCACAACGCCGAATTAAGTACAAGAAGACTGACTCTTCTTACTGTCTATGCTTTGAACCATTCCTGTGACACAAGTTATAGATTCCGATGCTTCACTTCAGGTTTACTGTATCCCTTGCACCTTCCTATTGACGATGAAACGCAGAAGTTGGTTCGGAATTCAACACAAAAGGCACAATGCCGAATTAAGTACAAGAAGACAGATTCTTCTTACTGTCTATGCTTTTAACCATTCCTTTGACACTAGATATAGACTCCGATGCTTCACTCCAGGTTTACTGTATCCCTTCGACCTTCTTATTGACGATGAAACACAGAAATTGCATCGGAATTAAATACAAAAGGCACAATGCCGACTTAAGTACAAGGAGACTGACTCTTCTTACTGTCTATGTTTTGAACCATTCCTGTGACACTAGTTATAGATTCCGATGCTTCACTCCAGGTTCACTGTATCCCTTGGACCTTCTTATTGACGATGACACACAGAAATTGCATCGGAATTAAATACAAAAGGCACATTACCGACTTATGAACAAGAAGACTGACTCTTCTTACTGCTAATGCTTTGAACCATGCCTGTGACACTAGTCATAGATTCCGATGGTTCACTCCAGGTTTATTATATCCCTTGGACCTTCTTATTGACGATATAACTGAGAAATTGCATCGGAATTAAATACAAAAGGCACAGTGCCGACTTAAGTACATGAATACTGACTCTTCTTACTGTCTATGTTTTGAACCATCCCTGTGACACCAGTTATAGTTTCCGATGCTTCACTCCAGGTTTACTGTATCCCTTGGTCCTTCTTATTGACGATGAAAGACAGAAATTGCTTCAGAATTAAATACAAAAGGCACAATGCCGACTTAAGTACAAGAAGACTGACTCTTCTACCTGTCTATGTTTTGAACCATTCCTGTGACACTAGTTATAGATTCCGATCCTTCACTCCAGGTTTACTATATCCCTTGGACCTTCTTATTGACGATATAACTCAGAAATTGCATCGGAATTAAATACAAAAGGTACAATGCCGACTTAAGTACAAGAAGACTGTCTCTTCTTACTGTTTATGTTTTGAACCATTCCTAAGACACTAGTTATAGATTACGATACTTCACTCCAGGTTTACTGTATCCCTTGGACCTTCTTATTGACGATTAAACACAGAAATTGCATTGGAATTAAATAGTAAAGGCACAATGCCGACTTAAGTACAAGAACACTGACTCTTCTTACTGTCTATGTTTTGAACCATTCCAGTGACACTAGTTATAGATTCCGATGCTTCACTTCAGGTTTACTGTATCCCTCTGACCTTCCTATTGACGATTAAACGCAGAAATTGCATCCGAATTAAATACAAAAGGCACAACGCCGAATTAAGTACAAGAAGTCTGACTCTTCTTACTGTCTATGTTTAAAACCATTCCTGTGACACTAGTTATAGATTCCGATGCTTCACTCCAGGTTTACTGTATCCCTTGGACCTTCTTACTGACGATGAAACACAGAAATTGCATCGGAGTTAAATACAAAATGCACAATGCGACTTAAGTACATGAAGACCGACTCTTAATACTGACTATGTTTGGAACCATTCCTGTGACACTAGTTATAGATTCCGATGCTTCAGTTGAGGTTTATTATATCCCTTGGACCTTATTTTTGACGAAGAAACACAGAAATCGTATCGGAATTAAATACAAAATGCACAATGCTGACATAAGTACAACAACACTGACTCTTCTTACTGTCTATGTTTTGAACCATTCCTGTGACACTAGTTATAGAATCCGATGCTTCACTCCAGGTTTACTGTATCCTTGGACCCTCTTATTGACGATGACACACAGAAATTGCATCGGAATTAAATACAAAAGGCACAATGACGACTTAAGTACAAGAAGACCGCCTCTTCTTACTGTCTATAATTAACCCATTCCTGTGACACTAGTTATAGATTCCGATATTTCACTTCAGGTTTACTGTATCCCTCTGACCTTCTTATTAACGATGAAACACAGAAATTGCATCGGAATTAAATAGAAAAAGCACAATGCCGACTTAAATACAAGAGGACTGACTCTTCTTACCGTCTATGATTTGAACCATTCCTGTGACACTAGTTGTAGATTCCGATGCTTCACCACAGGTTTACTGTATCCCTTGGACCTTCTTGTTGACGATGAAACACAGAAATTGCATTGGAATTAAATACAAAAGACACAATGCCGACTTAAGTACAAGAAGACAGACTCTTCCAACTGTCTATGTTTTGAACCATTCCTGTGACACTAGTTATAGATTCCGATGCTTCACTTCAGGTTTACTGTATCCCTCTGACCGTCTTATTGACGATGAAACACAGAAATTGCATCGGAATTAAATAGAAAAAGCACAATGCCGACTTAAGTACAAGAGGACTGACTCTTCTTACTGTCTATGATTTGAACCATTCCTGTGACACTAGTTGTAGATTCCGATGCTTAACTTTAGGCTTCCAGTATCCCTCTAACGTTCTTAGTGACGATGAAACACAGAAATTGCATCCGAATTAAATACAAAAGGCACAATGCCGAATTAAGTACAGAAGACTGACTCTTCTTACTGTCTATGTTTTGAACCATTCCTGTGACACT
Source organism: Schistocerca serialis cubense (assembly GCF_023864345.2). Lineage (NCBI taxonomy): Eukaryota > Metazoa > Arthropoda > Insecta > Orthoptera > Acrididae > Schistocerca > Schistocerca serialis. Next base: position 976,304,314 of record NC_064641.1, on the reverse strand, counting down.
AGTTATAGATTCCGTTGCTTCACTTCAGGTTTACTGTATCCCTCTGACCTTCTTATTGACGATGAAACTCAGAAATTGCATCGGAATTAAATACAAAAAGCACAATGCCGAATTAAGTACAAGAAGACTGACTCTTCTTACTCTCTATGCTTTTAACCATTCCTGTGACACTAATTATAGACTCCAATGCTTCACTCCAGGTTTACTGTATCCCTTCGACCTTCTTACTGACGATGAAACACAGAAATTGCATCGGAATTAAATACAAAAGGCACAATGCCGACTTAAGTACAAGGAGACTGACTCTTGTTACTGTCTATGTTTTGAACCATCCCTGTGAAACTAGTTATAGATTCCGATGCTTCACTGCAGGTTTACTGTGTCCCTTGGACCTTCTTATTGACGATGAAACACAGAAATTACATCGGAATTAAATACAATGGGCACAATGCCGACTTAAGTACAAGAAGACTGACTCTTCCTACTAACTATGTTTTGAACCATTCCTGTGACACTAGTTATATATTCCGACGCTTCACTTCAGGTTTACTGTATCTCTTGGACCGTCTTATTGACGATGAAACACAGAAATTGCATCGGAATTAAATACAAAAGGCACAATACCGACATAAGGACAAGAAGACTGACTCTTCTTACTGACTATGCTTTGAACCATTCCTGTGAAACTAGTCATAGACTCCGATGCTTAAGTTCAGGATTACTGTATCCCATTGACCTTCTTATTCACGATGAAACACAGAAATTGCATCCGAATTAAATACAAAAGGCACAATGCCGACTTAAGTAAAAGAAGACTGACTCTTCTTACTGTCTATGTTTTGAACCATCCCTGTAACACTAGTTATAGTTTCCGATGCTTCCCTCCAGGTTTACTGTATCCCTTGGTCCTTCTTACTGACTATGAAACACAGAAATTGCATCAGAATTAAAAACAAAAGGCACATTACCGACTTAAGTACAAGAAGACTGACTCTTATTACTGACTATGTTTTGGACCATTCCTGTGACACTAGTTATAAATTCCGATGCTTCACTTCGGGTTTACTGTATCCCTTGGACCACCTTATTGACGATGAAACACAGAAAATGGTTCGGAATTCAATACAAAAGGCACAATGGAGAATTAAGTACAAGAAGACTGACTCTTCTTACTGTCTATGTTTTGAACCATTTCTGTGACACTAGTTATAGATTCCGATGCTTCACTCCAGGTATACTGTATCCCTTGGACCCTCTTATTGACGATGAAACTCAGAAATTGCATCGGAATTAAATACAAAAGGCACAATGCCGACTTAAGTACAAGAAGACTGTCTCTTCTTACTGTTTATGTTTTGAACCATTCCTAAGACTCTAGTTATAGATTACGATGCTTCAATTCAAGTTTGCAGTATCCCTTGGTCCTTCTTATTGACGATGAAACACAGAAATCGCATCGGAATTAAATACAAAAGGCACAATGCCGACATAAGTACAAGAAGACTGACTCTTCTTACTGTCTATGTTTTGAACCATTCCTGTGACACTAGTTATAGATTCCGATGCTTCACTCCAGGTTCAATGTATCCCTTGGACCTTCTTATTGACGATGAAACACAGAAATTGCATCGGAATTAAACACAAAAGGCACAATGCCGACCTAAGGACAAGAAGACTGACTCTTCTTACTGGCTATGCTTTGAACCATTCCTGTGACACTAGTTATAGATTCCGATGCATCACTTTAGGTTTACTGTATCCCTCTGACCTTCTTATTGACGATAAAACACAGAAATGGCATCGGAATTAAATACAAAAGGCACAATGCCGAATTAAGTACAAGAAGACTGACTCTTCTTACTGTCTATGTTTTGAACTATTCCATTGACACTAGTTATGGATTGCGATGCTTCACTTGAGGTTTACTGTATCCCTTGGTCCTTCTTATTGACGATGAAACACAGAAATTGCATCGGAATTAAATACAAAAGGCAAAATGCCGACTTAAGTACACGAAGACTGACTCTTCTTACTGCCCATGATTTTGAACCATTCCTGTGACACTACTTATAGATCCCGATGCTACACTCCAGGTTTAATGTATCCCTTGGACATTCTTATTGACGATGAAACACAGAAATTGCATCGGAATTAAATACAAAATGCACAATGCCGACATAAGTACAGGAAGACTGACTCTTCCTACTTTCAATGTTATGAACCATTGCTGATACACTAGTTATACATTCCGATGCTTCACTTCAGGTTTACTGAATCCCTAGGACCATTTTATTGACGATGAAACACATAAATTGCATCGGAATTAAATATAAAAGGCACAATGCCGACTTAAGTACAAGAAGACTGACTCTTATTACTGACTATGTTTCGGACCATTCCTGTGACACTAGTTACAAATTCCGATGCTTCACTTCGGGTTTACTGGATCCCTTGGACCATCTTATTGACGATGAAACACAGAAATTGCATTGGAATTAAATACAAAAGCCACAATGCAGAATTAAGTACAAGAAGACTGACACTTCTTACTGTCCATATTTTGAACCATTCCTGTGACACTAGTTATAGATCCGATGCTTCACTTCAGGTTTACTGTATCCCTTTTACCTTTCTTATTGACGATGAAACACAGATATTGCATCGGAATTAAATAGAAAAGGCACAATGCCGACTTAAGTACAAGAAGACTGACTCTTTTTACTGTCTATGTTTTGAACCATTCCTGTGACACTAGTTATAGATTCCGATGCTTCACTTCAGGTTTACTGTATCCCTTGGACCTACTTATTGACGATGAAACACAGAAATTGCATCGGAATTAAATAGAAAAGGCACAATGCCGACTTAAGTACTAGAAGACTGACACTTCCTACTGTCTATGTTTTGAACCATTCCTAAGACACTTGTTATAGATTCCGATGCCTCACTTCAGGGTTACTCTATCCCTTGGACCTTCTTATTGACGATGAAACACTGAAATTGTATCGGAATTCAATACAAAAGGCACAAGGCCGACTTAACTACAAGAAGACTGACTCTTCATACTATCTATGGTTTGAACCATTCCTGTGACACTAGTTATAGTTTCCGATGCTTCACTTCAGGTTTACTGTTCCCTCTGACCTTCTTATTGACGATGAAACACAGAAATTGCATCGGAATTAAATACAAAAGGCACAATTCCGAATTAAGTACAAGAAGACTGACTCTTCTTACTGACTATGTTTTGAACCATTCCTGTGACACTAGTTATAGATTCCGTTGCTTCACTCCAGGTTGACTGTATCCCTTGGACCTTCTTATTGATGATGAAACACAGAAATTGCATCGGAATTAAATACAATAGGCACAATGCCGACTTAAGAACAAGAAGACTAAATCTTCTTACTGACTATGCTTTAAACCATTCCAGTGACACTAGTCATAGATTCCGATGCTTAACTTCAGGATTACTGTATCCCTCTGACCTTCTTATTGACGATGAAACACAGAAATTGCATCCGAATTAAATACAAAAGGCACATTGCCAACTTAAGTACAAGAAGACTGACTCTTCTTACTGTCTATGTTTAAAACCATTCCTGTGACACTAGTTATAGATTCCGATGCTTCACTCCAGGTTTACAGTATCCCTTGGACCTTCTTATTGACGATGACACACAGAAATTGCATCGGAATTAAATACAAATGGCACAATGCCGTCTTAAGTACAAGAAGACTGACTCTTGTTACTGACAATGTTTTGAACCATTCCTGTGACACTACGTATAGATTCCGATGCTTCACTTCAGGTTTACTGTATCCCTTGGACCTTCTTATTGACGATGAAACACAGAAATTGCATCGGAATTAAATAGAAAAGGCACAATGCCGACTTAAGTACAAGAAGACTGACTCTTCTTACTGTCTATTTTTTGACCCATTCCTGTGACACTAGTTATAGATTCCGATGCTTCACTTCACGTATACTGTATCCCTTGGACCTACTTATTGACGATGAAACACAGAAATTGCATCGGAATTAAATACAAAAAGCACAATACAGACTTAAGTACAAGAAGACTGACTCTTCTTACTGTCTATGTTTTGAACCATTCCTGTGACACTAGTTATAGATTCCGATGCTTCACTTCAGGTTTACCGTATCCCTTTGACCTACTTACTGACGATCAAACACAGAAATTGCATCGGAATTAAATACATAAGGCACAATGCCGACTTAAGTACAAGAAGACTGACTCTTCTTACTAACTATGTTTGAACCATTCTGGTGAGACTAGTTATAGATTCCGATGCTTCACTTCAGGTTTACTGTATCCCTCTGGCCTTCTTATTGACGATGAAACACAGAAAGTGCATCGGAATTAAATACAAAAGCCACAATGCCGATTTAAGTACAAGAAAACCGACACTTCTTACAGTCTATGCTTTGAACCAATCCTGTGACACTAGTTATAGATTGCGATTCTTCACTGCAAGTTTACTGTTTCCCTTGGACCTTCTTCTTGACGATGAAACACAGAATTTGTATCGGAAATAAATACAAAAAGCACAATGCCGACTTAAGTACAAGAAAACTTACTCTATCCACAGTCTATGTTTTGAACCATTTCTGTGACACTAGTTATAGAGTCCGATGCTTCACTTTAGAATTTACTGTATCCCTTGGACCTTGTTATTGACGATGAATCACAGAAATTGAATCGGAATTAAATACAAAAGGCACGATGCCGACTTAAGTACAAGAAGACTGATTCTTCTTACTATCTATATTTTGAACCATTCCAGTGACACTAGTTACAGATTCCGTTGTTTCACTTCAGGTTTACTGCATCCCTTGGACCTTCCTATTGACGATGAAACACAGAAATTGCATTGGAATTAAATACAAAATGCACAATGCCGACTTAAGTACAAGAAGACTGACTCTTCTTACTATCTATGTTTTGAACCATTACTGTGACACTAGTTATAGATTCCGATGGTTCACTCCAGGTTTACTGTATCCCTTGGACCTTCTTATTGACGATGAAACACAGAAATTGCATCGGAATTAAATACAAAAGGCACAATGCCGAATTAAGGACAAGAAGACTGACACTTCTTACTGACTTTGTACTGCACTATTCCTATGACTCTAGTTGTGGATTCCGATGCTTCACTTCAGGTCTATTGTATCCCTTTGACCATCTTGTTGACGTTGAAACACAGAAATTGCATCGGAATTAAATGGAAAAGGCACAATGCCGACTTTCGTACAAGACGAGAGACTTTTCTTACTGGCTATGCTTTGAACCATTCCTGTGACACTAGTTATAGATTCCAATGCTTCACTTCAGCTTTACTGTATCCCTTGGACCTTTTTATTGACGATGAAACACAGAAATTGCATCGGAATTAAATACAAAAGGCACAATGCAGAGTTAAGTACAAGAAGACCGACTATTCCTACTGTCTATGTTTTGAACCATTAGTGTGACACTAGTTATAGATTCCGATGCTTCACTTCATATTTACTGTATCCCTTGGACCTTCGTATTGACGATGAAACACAGACATTGCATCGGAGTTAAATACAACATGCACAATACCGACTTAAGTACGTGAAGACCGACTCTTCCTACTGACTATTTTTTGAACCATTCCTGTGACACTAGTTATAGATTCCGATGCTTCACTTGAGGTTTATTGAATTCCTTGGACCTTCTTATTGCCGATGAAACACAGAAATCGCATCGGAATTAAATACAAAAGGCACAATGCCGACATAAGTACAAGAAGACTGAATCTTCTTACTGACTATGCTTTAAACCATTCCAGTGACACTAGTCATAGATTCCGATGCTTAACTTCAGGATTACTGTATCCCTCTGACAATCTTATTGACGATGAAGCACAGAAATTGCATCGGAATTAAATACAAAAGGCACAATGCCGAATTAAGTACAAGAAGACTGACTTTTCTTGCTGTCTATCTTTTGAACCATTCCATTGACACTAGTTATGGATTCCGATGCTTCACTTGTGGTTTGCTGTATCCCTTGGTCCATCTTATTGACGATGAAACACAGAAATTGCATCGGAATTAAATACAAAAGGCAAAATGCCGACTTAGGTACACGAAGACTGACACTTCTTACTGCCTATGTTTTGAACCATTCCTGTGACACTATTTATAGATTACGATGCTACACTCCACGTTTACTGTATCAATTGGACATTCTTATTGACGATGAAACACAGAAATTATTAAATACAAAAGGCACAATGCCGACTTAAGGACCAGAAGACTGACTCTTCATACTGACTATGCTTTGAACCATTCCTGTGACACTAGTTATAGATTACGATGCTTCACTTCAGGTTTACTGTATCCCTCTGAACTTCTTATTGACGATGAAACACAGAAATTGCATCGGAATTAAATACAAAAGGCACAACACCGACTTAAGAACAAGAAGACTGAATCTTCTTACTGACTATGCTTTGAACCATTCCAGTGACACTCGTTATAGATTCCGATGTTTCACTTCAGGTTTACTGTATCCCTCTGACAATCTTATTGACGATGTAGCACAGAAATTGCATCGGAATTAAATACAAAAGGCACAATGCCGACTTAAGTACAAGAAGACTGACACTTCTTACTGTCAATGTTTAAAACCATTCCTGTGACACTAGTTATAGATTCCGATGCTTCACTCCAGGTTTACTGTATCCCTTGGACCTTCTTATTGACGATGTCACCCAGAAATTGCATCGGAATTAAATACAAATGGCACAATGCCGTCTTAAGTACAAGAAGACTGACTCTTCTTACTGTCTACGTTTTGACCCATTCCTGTGAGACTAGTTATAGATTCCGATGCTTAACTTCAGGTTTACTGCATCCCTTGGACCTACTTATTGACGATGAAACACAGAAATTGGATCGGAATTAAATACAAAAAGCACAATACCGACTTAAGTACAAGAAGACTGACGTTTCTTACTGTCTATGTTTAGAACCGTTCCTGTGACACTAGTTATGGATTCCGATGCTTCACTTCAGGTTTACCGTATCCCTTTGACCGACTTATTGACGATGAAACGCAGAAATTGTTAAATACAAAAGGCACAATGCCAACTTAAGTACAAGAAGACTCACTCTTCTTACTGACTATGCTCCGAACCATTCCTGTGACACTAGTTATAGATTACGATGCTTCACTTCAGGTTTACTGTATCCCTCTGACCTTCTTATTGACGATGAAACACAGAAATTGCATCGGAATTAAATACAAAAGGCACAATGCCGACTTAAGGACAAGAAGACTGACTCTTCATACTGACTATGCTTTGAACCATTCCTGTGACACTAGTTATAGATTCCGATGCTTTACTTCAGGTTTACTGTATCCCTTGGACCTTCTTATTGATGATGAAAAACGGAAATTGCATCGGAATTAAATAGAAAAGGCACAATGCCGACTTAAGTACAAGAAGACTTACTCTTCTTACCGTCTATGTTTTGAACCATTCCTGTGACACTAGTTATAGATTCCGATGCTTCACTTCAGGTTTACTGTATCCCTCTGACCTTCTTATTGACACTGAAACACAGAAATTGCATCGGAATTAAATAGAAAAGGCACAATGCCGACTTAAGTACAAGACGACTGACTTTTCTTACTGGCTATGTTTTGAACCATTCCTGTGACACTAGTTATAGATTCCGATGCTTCACTTCAGGTTTACTGTATCCCTTGGACCTTCTTATTGACGATGAAAAACAGAAATTGCATCGGAATTAAATAGAAAAGGCACAATGCCGACTTAAGTACAAGAAGACTGACTTTTCCTTCTGTCTATGTTTTGAACCATTCCTGTGACTCTAGTTATAGATTCCGATGTTTCACTTCAGGTTTACTGTATCCCTCTGACCTTCTTATTGACACTGAAACACAGAAATTGCATCGGAATTAAATAGAAAAGGCACAATGCCGACTTAAGTACAAGACGACTGACTTTTCTTACTGGCTATGTTTTGAACCATTCATGTGACACTAGTTATAAATTCCGATGCTTCACTTCAGGTTTACTGTATCCCTTGGACCTTCTTATTGACGATGAAAAACAGAAATTCCATCGGAATTAAATAGAAAAGGCACAATGCCGACTTAAGTACAAGAAGACTGACTCTTCTTACTGTCTATGTTTTGAACCATTCCTGTGACACTAGTTATAGATTCCGATGCTTCACTTCAGGTTTACTGTATCCCTCTGACCTTCTTATTGACACTGAAACACAGAAATTGCATCGGTATTAAATAGAAAAGGCACAATGCCGACTTAAGTACAAGAAGACTGACTCTTCATACTGACTATGCTTTGAACCATTCCTGTGACACTAGTTATAAATTCCGATGCTTCACTTCAGGTTTACTGTATCCCTTGGACCTTCTTATTGACGATGAAAAACAGAAATTGCATCGGAATTAAATAGAAAAGGCACAATGCCGACTTAAGTACAAGAAGACTGACTTTTCCTACGGTCTATTTTTTGACCCATTGCTGTGACACTAGTTATAGATTCCGATGGTTCACTCCCGGTTAACTGTATCCCTTGGACCTTCTTATTGACGATGAAACACAGACATTGCATCGGAATGAAATACAAAAGGCACAATGCCGACATAAGTACAAGAAGACTGACTCTTCTTAGTGATTATAGTTTGAACCATTCCTGTGACACTAGTTATAGATTCCGATGCTTCACTCCAGGTTTACTGTATCCCTTGGACCTTCTTATTGACGATGAAACACAGTAATTGCATCGGAATTAAATACAAAAGGCACAATGCCGACCTAAGGACAAGAAGACTGACTCTTCTTACTGACTATGCTTGGAACCATTCCTGTGACACTAGCTATAGATTCCGATGCTTCACTTCAGGTTTACTGTATCCCTCTGACAATTCTTATTGACGATGAAGCAAAGAAATTGCATCGGAATTAAATACAAAATGCACAATGCCGAATTAAGTACAAGAAGACTGACTCTTCTTACTGTCTATGTTTTGAACCATTCCATTGACACTAGTTATGGATTCCGATGCTTCACTTGTGGGTTACTGTATCCCCTGGTCCATCTTATTGACGATGAAACACAGAAATTGCATTGGAATTAAATACAAAAGGCAAAATGCTGACTTAAGTACACGAAGACTGACTCTTCTTACTGCCTGTGTTTTGAACCATTCCTATGACACTAGTTATAGATTCCGTTGCTACATTCCAGGTTTACTGTATCCCTTGGACATTCTTATTGACGATGAAACACAGAAATTGCATCGGAATTAAATACAAAAGGCACAATGCCGACTTAGGTACACCAAGACTGACTCTTCTTACTGCCTATGTTTTGTACCATTCCTGTTACACTAGTTATAGATTCCGATGCTTCACTTCAGGTTTACTGTATCCCTTGGACCATCTTATTGACAATGAAACACAGAAATTGCATCGCAATTAAACACAAAAGGACAATGCCGACTTATGTACAAAAAGACTGACTCTTCTTACCGACTATGTTTTGAACCATTCCTGTGACACTAGTTATAGATTCGGATGCTTCACTTCAGGTTTACTGTATCCCTCTGAACTTCTTATTGAAGATGAAACTCAGAAATCGCATCGGAATCAAATTCAAAAGGCACAATGCCGACTTAAGTACAAAAAGACTGACACTTCTTACTGTCTATGTTTTGAACCATTCCTGTGACACTAGATATAGATTCCGATGCTTCACTCCAGGTTTACTGTATCCCTCGGACCTTCTTATTGACGATGAAACACAGAAATTGCATCGGAATTAAATACAAAAGGCACAATGCCGACTTAAGGACAAGAAGACTGACTCTTCTTACTGACTATGCTTTGAACCATTCCTGTGACACTAGTTATAGATTACGATGGCTCACTTCAGGTTTGCTGTATCCCTCTGACCTTCTTATTGACGATGAAACACAGAAATTGCATCAGAATTAAATACAAAAGGCACAATGCCGAATTAGGTACAAGAAGAATGACTCTTCTTTCTGTCTATGATTTGAACCATTCCACTGACACTAGTTATAGATTCCGATGCTTCACTCCAGGTTTACTGTATCCCTTGGACCTTGTTATTGACGATGAAACACAGGAATTGCATCGGAATTAAATACAAAAGGCACAATGCCGACTTAAGTACAAGAAGACTGACTCTTCTTACTGACTATGATTTGAACCATTCCTGTGACACTAGTTATAGTTTCCGATGCTTCACGTGAGGTTTACTGTATCCCTTGGACCTTCTTATTGACGATGAAACACAGAAATTGCATCGGAATTAAATACAAAAGGCACAATGCCGACTTAGGTACACCAAGACTGACTCTTCTTACTGCCTATGTTTTGTACCATTCCTGTTACACTAGTTATAGATTCCGATGCTTCACTTCAGGTTTACTGTATCCCTTGGACGTTCTTATTGACGATGAAACACAGAAATTGCATCGGAATTAAATACAAAAGGCACAATGCCGACTTAAGGACAAGAAGACAGACTCTTCTTACTGACTTTGTTTTGTACCATTCCTGTGACACTAGTGATAGATTCCGATGCTTCACTTCAGGTTAACTGTATCCTTTGGAACTTCTTATTGACGATGAAACACAGAAATTCCATCGGAATTAAATACAAAAGGCACAATGCCGACTTAAGTACATGAAGACCGACTCTTCCTACTGACTATGTTTTGAACCATTCCTGTGACACTAGTTATAGATTCCGATGCTTCACTTCAGGTTTACTGTATCTCTTGGACCTTCTTATTGACGATGAAACACAGAAATTACATCGGAATTAAATACAAAAGGCACAATGCCGACTGAAGTACAAGAGGACTGACTCCTCTTACTGTCTATGTTTTGAACCATTCCTGTGACACTAGTTTTGGATTGCGATGCTTCACTTCATGTTTACTGTATCCCTCTGACCTTCTTATTGACGATGAAACACAGAAATTGCATCGGAATTAAATGCAAATGGCACAATGCCGACTTAAGTACAAGAACACTGACTCTTCCTACTGTCTATGCTGTGAACCTTTCCTGTGACACTAGTTATAGATTCCGATGCTTTACATCAGGTTTACTGTATCCCTCTGACCTTATTGCCGATGAAACACAGAACTTGCATCGGAATTAAATACAAAAGGCACAATGCCGGCTTAAGTACAAGAAGACTGACTTATCTTACTGTCTATGATTTGAACCATTCCTGTGACAATAGTTATAGATTCCAATGCTTCACTCCAGGTTTACTATATCCACTGGACCTTCTTATTGACGATGAAACACAGAAATTGCATCGGAATTATATACAAAAGGCACAATGCCGACTTAAGGACAAGAGGACTGACTCTTCTTACTGACTATGTTTTGAACCATTCCTGTGACACTAGCTATAGATTCCGTTCATTCACTTCAGGTTTACTGTATCCCTCTGACTTTCTTATTGACGATGAAACACAGAAATTGCATCGGAATTAAATACAAAAGGCACAATGCCGTATTAAGTACAAGAAGACTGACTCTTCTTACTGTCTATGTTTTGAACCATTCCATTGACACTAGTTATGGATTCCGATGCTTCACTTGTGGTTTACTGTATCCCTTGGTCCTTCTTATTGACGATGAAACACAGAAATTGCATCGGAATTAAATACAAAAGGCAAAATGCCGACTTAAGTACACGAAGACTGACTCTTCTTACTGCCTATGTTTTGAACCATTCCTGTGACACTAGTTAAAGATTCCGATGCTACACTCCAGGCTTACTGTATCCCTTGGACCATCTCATTGACGATGAAATACAGAAATTACATCCTAATTAAATACAAAAGGCACAATGCCGACTTAAGGAAAAGAAGACTGACTCTTCTTACTGACATTGCTTTGAACCATTCCTGTGACACTAGTTATAGATTCCGATGCTTCACTTCAGGTTTATTGTATCCCTCTGACCTTCTTATTGACGATGAAACACAGAAATTGCATCGGAATTAAATACAAAAGGCACAATGCCGACTTAAGTACAAGAAGATTCACTCTTCCTACTGTCTATGTTTTGAACCATTCCTGTGACACTAGTTTTGGATTGCGATGCTCACTTAACGTTTACTGTATGCCTCTGACCTTCTTATTGACGATACAACACAGAAATTGCAACGGAATTAAATGCAAATGGCACAATGCCGACTTAAGTACAAGAACACTGACTCTTCCTACGGTCTATGCTTTGAACCATTCCTGTGACACTAGTTATAGATTCCGATGCTTCACTCGTGATTTACTGTATCCCTTGGTCCTTCTTATTGACGATGAAACACAGAAATTGCATCGGAATTAAATACAAAAGGCAAAATGCCGACTTAAGTACACGAAGACTGACTTTTCTTACTGCCTATGATTTGAACCATTCCTGTGACACTAGTTATAGATTCCGATACTACACTCCAGGTTTACTGTATCCCTTGGACAATCTTATTGACAATGAAACACAGAAATTGCATCGGAATTAAATAGAAAAGGCACAATGCCGACTTTAGTACAGGAAGACTGACACTTCCTACTGTCAATGTTTTGAACCATTCCTGTTACACTAGTTATAGATTCCGATGCTTCACTTCAGGTTTACTGTATCCCTCTGATCTTCTTATTGACGATGAAATACAGAAATTGCATCGGAATTAAATACAAAAGGCACAATGCCGACTTAAGTACAAGAAGACTGAATCTTCTTACTGTCTATCTTTTGAACCATTCCTGTGACACTAGTTATAGATTCCGATGCTTCACTTCAGGTTTACTGTATCCCTCTGACCTTCTTATTGACACTGAAACACAGAAATTGCATCGGTAATAAATAGAAAAGGCACAATGCCGACTTAAGTACAAGAAGACTGACTCTTCATACTGACTATGCTTTGAACCATTCCTGTGACACTAGTTATAAATTCCGATGCTTCACTTCAGGTTTACTGTATCCCTTGGACCTTCTTATTGACGATGAAAAACAGAAATTGCATCGGAATTAAATAGAAAAGGCACAATGCCGACTTAAGTACAAGAAGACTGACTTTTCCTACGGTCTATTTTTTGACCCATTGCTGTGACACTAGTTATAGATTCCGATGGTTCACTCCCGGTTAACTGTATCCCTTGGACCTTCTTATTGACGATGAAACACAGACATTGCATCGGAATGAAATACAAAAGGCACAATGCCGACATAAGTACAAGAAGACTGACTCTTCTTAGTGATTATAGTTTGAACCATTCCTGTGACACTAGTTATAGATTCCGATGCTTCACTCCAGGTTTACTGTATCCCTTGGACCTTCTTATTGACGATGAAACACAGAAATTGCATCGGAATTAAATACAAAAGGCACAATGCCGACCTAAGGACAAGAAGACTGACTCTTCTTACTGACTATGCTTGGAACCATTCCTGTGACACTAGCTATAGATTCCGATGCTTCACTTCAGGTTTACTGTATCCCTCTGACAATTCTTATTGACGATGAAGCAAAGAAATTGCATCGGAATTAAATACAAAATGCACAATGCCGAATTAAGTACAAGAAGACTGACTCTTCTTACTGTCTATGTTTTGAACCATTCCATTGACACTAGTTATGGATTCCGATGCTTCACTTGTGGGTTACTGTATCCCCTGGTCCATCTTATTGACGATGAAACACAGAAATTGCATTGGAATTAAATACAAAAGGCAAAATGCTGACTTAAGTACACGAAGACTGACTCTTCTTACTGCCTGTGTTTTGAACCATTCCTATGACACTAGTTATAGATTCCGTTGCTACATTCCAGGTTTACTGTATCCCTTGGACATTCTTATTGACGATGAAACACAGAAATTGCATCGGAATTAAATACAAAAGGCACAATGCCGACTTAGGTACACCAAGACTGACTCTTCTTACTGCCTATGTTTTGTACCATTCCTGTTACACTAGTTATAGATTCCGATGCTTCACTTCAGGTTTACTGTATCCCTTGGACCATCTTATTGACAATGAAACACAGAAATTGCATCGCAATTAAACACAAAAGGCACAATGCCGACTTATGTACAAAAAGACTGACTCTTCTTACCGACTATGTTTTGAACCATTCCTGTGACACTAGTTATGGATTCGGATGCTTCACTTCAGGTTTACTGTATCCCTCTGAACTTCTTATTGAAGATGAAACTCAGAAATCGCATCGGAATCAAATTCAAAAGGCACAATGCCGACTTAAGTACAAAAAGACTGACACTTCTTACTGTCTATGTTTTGAACCATTCCTGTGACACTAGATATAGATTCCGATGCTTCACTCCAGGTTTACTGTATCCCTCGGACCTTCTTATTGACGATGAAACACAGAAATTGCATCGGAATTAAATACAAAAGGCACAATGCCGACTTTGGACAAGAAGACTGACTCTTCTTACTGACTATGCTTTGAACCATTCCTGTGACACTAGTTATAGATTACGATGGCTCACTTCAGGTTTACTGTATCCCTCTGACCTTCTTATTGACGATGAAACACAGAAATTGCATCAGAATTAAATACAAAAGGCACAATGCCGAATTAGGTACAAGAAGACTGACTCTTCTTTCTGTCTATGATTTGAACCATTCCACTGACACTAGTTATAGATTCCGATGCTTCACTCCAGGTTTACTGTATCCCTTGGACCTTGTTATTGACGATGAAACACAGGAATTGCATCGGAATTAAATACAAAAGGCACAATGCCGACATAAGTACAAGAAGACTGACTCTTCTTACTGACTATGATTTGAACCATTCCTGTGACACTAGTTATAGTTTCCGATGCTTCACGTGAGGTTTACTGTATCCCTTGGACCTTCTTATTGACGATGAAACACAGAAATTGCATCGGAATTAAATACAAAAGGCACAATGCCGACTTAGGTACACCAAGACTGACTCTTCTTACTGCCTATGTTTTGTACCATTCCTGTTACACTAGTTATAGATTCCGATGCTTCACTTCAGGTTTACTGTATCCCTTGGACGTTCTTATTGACGATGAAACACAGAAATTGCATCGGAATTAAATACAAAAGGCACAATGCCGACTTAAGGACAAGAAGACAGACTCTTCTTACTGACTTTGTTTTGTACCATTCCTGTGACACTAGTGATAGATTCCGATGCTTCACTTCAGGTTAACTGTATCCTTTGGAACTTCTTATTGACGATGAAACACAGAAATTCCATCGGAATTAAATACAAAAGGCACAATGCCGACTTAAGTACATGAAGACCGACTCTTCCTACTGACTATGTTTTGAACCATTCCTGTGACACTAGTTATAGATTCCGATGCTTCACTTCAGGTTTACTGTATCTCTTGGACCTTCTTATTGACGATGAAACACAGAAATTACATCGGAATTATATACAAAAGGCACAATGCCGACTGAAGTACAAGAGGACTGACTCCTCTTACTGTCTATGTTTTGAACCATTCCTGTGACACTAGTTTTGGATTGCGATGCTTCACTTCATGTTTACTGTATCCCTCTGACCTTCTTATTGACGATGAAACACAGAAATTGCATCGGAATTAAATGCAAATGGCACAATGCCGACTTAAGTACAAGAACACTGACTCTTCCTACTGTCTATGCTGTGAACCTTTCCTGTGACACTAGTTATAGATTCCGATGCTTTACATCAGGTTTACTGTATCCCTCTGACCTTATTGCCGATGAAACACAGAACTTGCATCGGAATTAAATACAAAAGGCACAATGCCGGCTTAAGTACAAGAAGACTGACTTATCTTACTGTCTATGATTTGAACCATTCCTGTGACAATAGTTATAGATTCCAATGCTTCACTCCAGGTTTACTATATCCACTGGACCTTCTTATTGACGATGAAACACAGAAATTGCATCGGAATTATATACAAAAGGCACAATGCCGACTTAAGGACAAGAGGACTGACTCTTCTTACTGACTATGTTTTGAACCATTCCTGTGACACTAGCTATAGATTCCGTTCATTCACTTCAGGTTTACTGTATCCCTCTGACTTTCTTATTGACGATGAAACACAGAAATTGCATCGGAATTAAATACAAAAGGCACAATGCCGTATTAAGTACAAGAAGACTGACTCTTCTTACTGTCTATGTTTTGAACCATTCCATTGACACTAGTTATGGATTCCGATGCTTCACTTGTGGTTTACTGTATCCCTTGGTCCTTCTTATTGACGATGAAACACAGAAATTGCATCGGAATTAAATACAAAAGGCAAAATGCCGACTTAAGTACACGAAGACTGACTCTTCTTACTGCCTATGTTTTGAACCATTCCTGTGACACTAGTTAAAGATTCCGATGCTACACTCCAGGCTTACTGTATCCCTTGGACCATCTCATTGACGATGAAATACAGAAATTACATCCTAATTAAATACAAAAGGCACAATGCCGACTTAAGGAAAAGAAGACTGACTCTTCTTACTGACATTGCTTTGAACCATTCCTGTGACACTAGTTATAGATTCCGATGCTTCACTTCAGGTTTATTGTATCCCTCTGACCTTCTTATTGACGATGAAACACAGAAATTGCATCGGAATTAAATACAAAAGGCACAATGCCGACTTAAGTACAAGAAGATTCACTCTTCCTACTGTCTATGTTTTGAACCATTCCTGTGACACTAGTTTTGGATTGCGATGCTCACTTAACGTTTACTGTATGCCTCTGACCTTCTTATTGACGATACAACACAGAAATTGCAACGGAATTAAATGCAAATGGCACAATGCCGACTTAAGTACAAGAACACTGACTCTTCCTACGGTCTATGCTTTGAACCATTCCTGTGACACTAGTTATAGATTCCGATGCTTCACTCGTGATTTACTGTATCCCTTGGTCCTTCTTATTGACGATGAAACACAGAAATTGCATCGGAATTAAATACAAAAGGCAAAATGCCGACATAAGTACACGAAGACTGACTTTTCTTACTGCCTATGATTTGAACCATTCCTGTGACACTAGTTATAGATTCCGATACTACACTCCAGGTTTACTGTATCCCTTGGACATTCTTATTGACAATGAAACACAGAAATTGCATCGGAATTAAATAGAAAAGGCACAATGCCGACTTTAGTACAGGAAGACTGACACTTCCTACTGTCAATGTTTTGAACCATTCCTGTTACACTAGTTATAGATTCCGATGCTTCACTTCAGGTTTACTGTATCCTTCTGATCTTCTTATTGACGATGAAATACAGAAATTGCATCGGAATTAAATACAAAAGGCACAATGCCGACTTAAGTACAAGAAGACTGAATCTTCTTACTGTCTATCTTTTGAACCATTCCTGTGACACTAGTTATAGATTTCGATGCTTCACTTCATGTTTACTGTATCCCTTGGACTATCTTATTGACGATGAAACACAGAAATTGCATCGGAATTAAACACAAAAGGCACAATGCCGACTTATGTTCAAAAAGACTGACTCTTCTTACTGATTATGTTTTGTACCATTCCTGTGACACTAGTTATAGATTCCGATGCTTCACTTCAGGTTTATTGTATCCCTCTGACCCTCTTATCGACGATGAAACACAGAAATTGCATCGGAATGAAATAGAAAAGCCACAATTTCGACTTAAGTACAAGAAGACTGACTCTTCTTACTGTCTATGATTTGAACCATTCCTGTGACACTAGTTATAGAATCCGATGCTTCACTTCACGTTTACTGTATACCTTGGACCTTCTTATTGACGATGAAACGTAGAAATTGCATCGGAATTAAATAGAAAAGGCACAATGCCGACTTAAGTACAAGAAGACTGACTCTTCTTACTGTCTATGATTTGAACCATTCCTGTGACAATAGTTATAGATTCCTATGCTTCACTCCAGGTTTACTATATCCCTTGGACCTTCTTATTGACGATGAAAGACAGAAATTTCATCGGAATTAAACACAAAAGCCATAATGCCGACTTAAGGACAAGAAGAATGACTCTTCTTACTGACTTGGTTTTGAACCATTCCTGCGACACTAGTTATAGATTCCGATACTTCACTTCAGGTTCATTGTATCCCTCTGACCATCCTATTGACGATGAAACACAGAAATTGCATCGGAATTAAATAGAAAAGGCACAATGTTGATTTAAGTACAAGAAGACTGACTCTTCTTACTGACTATGTTTTGAACCATTCCTGTGACACCAGTTATAAATTCCGATGCTTCACTTCAGGGTTACTGTATACCTTGGACCTTCTTATTGACGATGAAACACAGATATTGCATCGGAATTAAAAACAAAAGGCAAAATGCCGCCTCAAGTACAAGAAGACTGACTCTTCCGACTGTCAATGTTTTGAACCATTCCTGTGACACTAGTTTTGGATTCCGATGCTTCACTTTAGGTTAACGGTATCCCTCAGACCTTCTTATTGACAATGAAACACAGATATTGCATCGGAATTAAATACAAAAGACACAATGCCGACTTAAGTACAAGAAGACTGACTCTTCTTACCGTCTATGTTTTGAATCATTCCTGTGACACTAGATATAGATTCCGATGCTTCACTTCAGGTTTACTGTACCCCTCTGACCTTATTGCCGATAAAACACAGAAATTGCATCGGAATTAAATACAAAAGGCCCAATGCCGACTTAAGAACAAGAAGACAGACGCTTCTTACTGACTATGTTTTGAACGATTCCTGTGACACTAGTTATAGATTCCGATGCTGCATTTCAAGTTTACTGTATCCCTCCGACCTTCTTATTGACTATGAAACACAGAAATTGCATCGGCATTAAATACAAAAGCCACAATGCCGACTTAAGTACAAGAAGACTGACCCTTCTTACTGTCTATGTTTTGAATCATTCCTGTGACACTAGTTATGGATTCCGATGCTTCACTTCAGGTTTACTGTTTCCCTTGGACCTTCTTATTGACGATGAAACACAGAAATTGCATCGGAATTAAATACAAAAGGCAAAATGCCGACTTAAGAACAAGAAGACTGAATCTTCTTACTGTCTATGTATTGAACAATTTCTGTGACACTAGTTATAGATTCCGATGCTTCACTCCAGGTTTACAATATCCCTTGGACCTTCTTATTAACGATAAAACAAAGAAATTGCATCGGAATTAAATACAAAAGGCACAATGCCGACTTAAGGACAAGAAGACTGACTCTTCTTACTGACTATGCTTTGAACCATTCCTGTGACACTAGTTATAGATTCCGATGCTTCACTTTAGGTTTATTGTATCCCTCTGATCTTCTTATTGACGATGAAACTCAGAAATTCCATCGGAATTAAATACAAAAGGCACAATGCCGACTTAAGTACAAGAAGACTCTTTCTTCTTACTGTCTGTGTTGTGAACCATTCCATTGATACTAGTTATAGATTCCGATGCTTCACTCCAGGTTTACTGTATCCCTTCGACCTTCTTATTTACGATGAAACACAGAAATTGCATCGTAATTAAATAGAAAAGACACAATGCCGACATAAGTACAAGAAGACTGAATCTTCTTACTGACAATGATTTGAACCATTCCTGTGACACTAGTTATAGGTTCCGATGCTTCACTTCAGGTTTACAGTATCCCTTGGACCTTCTTATTGACGATGAAACACAGAAATTGCATCGGAATTAAATAGACAAGGCACAATGCCGACTTAAGTACAAGAAGACTGACTCTTCGTACTGTCTATGTTTTGAACCATTCCTGTGACACTAGTTATGGATTCCGATGCTTCACTCCATGTTTACTGTATCCCTTGGACCTTAATATTGACGATGAAGCACAGAAATTGAATCAGAATTAAATAGATAAGGCACAATGCCGACTTAAGTACAAGAAGACTGACTCTTCCTTCTGTCTATGTTTTGAACCATTCCAGTGACACTAGTTATAGATTCCGATGCTTCACTTCAGGTTTACCGTATCCCTTGTACCTTCGTGTTGATGATGAAACACAGAAATTGCATCGGAATAAATACAAAAGGCACAATGCCAACTTAAGTACATGAAGACCGACTCTTCCTATTGACAATGATTTGAACCATTCCTTTGACACTAGTTATAGATTCCGATGCTTTACTTCAGGTTTACTGTATCCCTTGGACATTCTTAATGACGATGAAACACAGAAATTGCATCGGAATTAAATACAAAAGGCACAATGCCGACTTAAGTACAAGAAGACTGACTCTTCTTACTGTCTATGATTTGAACCATTCCTGTGACACTAGTTATAGATTCCGATGCTTCACTTCAGGTTTATTGTATCCCTCTGATCTTCTTATTGACGATGAAACTCAGAAATTCCATCGGAATTAAATACAAAAGGCACAATGCCGACTTAAGTACAAGAAGACTGTTTCTTCTTACTGTCTGTGTTTTGAACCATTCCATTGATACTAGTTATAGATTCCGATGCTTCACTTCAGGTTTATTGTATCCCTCTGAGCTTCTTACTGACGATGCAACTCAGAAATTCCATTGGAATTAAATACAAAAGGCAAAATGCCATCTTTAGTACACGAAGACTGACTCTTCCTACTGTCTATGTTTGAACCATTCCTGTGACACTAGTTATAGATTCCGATGCTTCACTCCAGGTTTACTATA
Source organism: Schistocerca serialis cubense (assembly GCF_023864345.2). Taxonomy (NCBI): domain Eukaryota; kingdom Metazoa; phylum Arthropoda; class Insecta; order Orthoptera; family Acrididae; genus Schistocerca; species Schistocerca serialis. The sequence goes on along the minus strand of NC_064641.1, from coordinate 976,283,493 downwards.
TCCCTCGGACCTTCTTAATGTCGATGAAACAAAGAAATTGCATCGGAATTAAATACAAATGGCACAATGCCGACTTAAGCACAAGAAGACAGACTCTTCTTACTGACTTTGTTTTGTACCATTCCTGTGACACTAGTTATAGATTCCAATGCTTCACTTCAGGTATACTGTATCCGTAGGACCTTCGTATTGACGGTGAAACACAGAAATTGCATCTGAATTATATACAAAAGCCACAATGCCGACTTAAGTACAATAAGACTGACTCTTCCTACTGTCTATGATTTGAACCATTCCTGTGACACTAGTGATAGATTCCGATGCTTCACTTCAGGTTAACTGTATCCTTTGGAACTTCTTATTGACGATGAAACACAGAAATTCCATCGGAATTAAATACAAAAGGCACAATGCCGACTTAAGTACATGAAGACCGACTCTTCCTACTGACTATGTTTTGAACCATTCCTGTGACACTAGTTATAGATTCCGATGCTTCACTTCAGGTTTACTGAATCTCTTGGACCTTCTTATTGACGATGAAACACAGAAATTACATCGGAATTAAATAGAAAAGGCACAATGCCGACTGAAGTACAAGAGGACTGACACCTCTTACTGTCTATGTTTTGAACCATTCCTGTGACACTAGTTTTGGATTGCGATGCTTCACTTCATGTTTACTGTATCCCTCTGACCTTCTTATTGACGATGAAACACAGAAATTGCATCGGAATTAAATGCAAATGGCACAATGCCGACTTAAGTACAAGAACACTGACTCTTCCTACTGTCTATGCTGTGAACCATCCCTGTGACACTAGTTATAGATTCCGATGCTTTACATCAGGTTTACTGTATCCCTCTGACCTTATTGCCGATGAAACACAGAACTTGCATCGGAATTAAATACAAAAGCCACAATGCCGGCTTAAGTACAAGAAGACTGACTCTTCTTACTGTCGATGATTTGAACCATTCCTGTGACAATAGTTATAGATTCCGATGCTCACTCCAGGTTTACTATATCCACTGGACCTTCTTATTGACGATGAAACACAGAAATTGCATCGGAATTATATACAAAAGGCACAATGCCGACTTAAGGACAAGAAGACTGACTCTTCTTACTGACTATGTTTTGAACCATTCCTGTGACACTAGCTATAGATTCCGATCATTCACTTCAGGTTTACTGTATCCCTCTGACTTTCTTATTGACGATGAAACACAGAAATTGCATCGGAATTAAATACAAAAGGCACAATGCCGTATTAAGTACACGAAGACTGACTCTTCTTACTGCCTATGTTTTGAACCATTCCTGTGACACTAGTTAAAGATTCCGATGCTACACTCCAGGTTTACTGTATCCCTTGGACCATCTCATTGACGATGAAATACAGAAATTACATCCTAATTAAATACAAAAGGCACAATGCCGACTTAAGGAAAAGAAGACTGACTCTTCTTACTGACATTGCTTTGAACCATTCCTGTGACACTAGTTATAGATTCCGATGCTTCACTTCAGGTTTATTGTATCCCTCTGACCTTATTGACGATGAAACACAGAAATTGCATCGGAATTAAATACAAAAGGCACAATGCCGACTTAAGTACAAGAAGATTCACTCTTCCTACTGTCTATGTTTTGAACCATTCCTGTGACACTAGTTTTGGATTGCGATGCTCACTTAATGTTTACTGTATGCCTCTGACATTCTTATTGACGATGCAACACAGAAATTGCAACGGAATTAAATACAAACAGCAAAATGCCGACTTAAGTACACGAAGACTGACTTTTCTTACTGCCTATGATTTGAACCATTCCTGTGACACTAGTTATAGATTCCGATACTACACTCCAGGTTTACTGTATCCCTTGGACATTCTTATTGACAATGAAACACAGTAATTGCATCGGAATTAAATAGAAAAGGCACAATGCCGACTTTAGTACAGGAAGACTGACACTTCCTACTGTCAATGTTTTGAACCATTCCTGTTACACTAGTTATAGGTTCCGATGCTTCACTTCAGGTTTACTGTATCCCTCTGATCTTCTTATTGACGATGAAATACAGAAATTGCATCGGAATTAAATACAAAAGGCACAATGCCGACTTAAGTACAAGAAGATTGAATCTTCTTACTGTCTATCTTTTGAACCATTCCTGTGACACTAGTTATAGACTTCGATGCTTCACTTCATGTTTACTGTATCCCTTGGACTATCTTATTGACGATGAAACACAGAAATTGCATCGGAATTAAACACAAAAGGCACAATGCCGACTTATGTTCAAAAAGACTGACTCTTCTTACTGATTATGTTTTGTACCATTCCTGTGACACTAGTTATAGATTCCGATGCTTCACTTCAGGTTTATTGTATCCCTCTGACCCTCTTATTGACGATGAAACACAGAAATTGCATCGGAATGAAATAGAAAAGCCACAATTTCGACTTAAGTACAAGAAGACTGACTCTTTTTACTGTCTATGATTTGAACCATTCCTGTGACACTAGTTATAGAATCCGATGCTTCACTTCACGTTTACTGTATACCTTGGACCTTCTTATTGACGATGAAACGTAGAAATTGCATCGGAATTAAATAGAAAAGGCACAATGCCGACTTAAGTACAAGAAGACTGACTCTTCTTACTGTCTATGATTTGAACCATTCCTGTGACAATAGTTATAGATTCCGATGCTTCACTCCAGGTTTACTATATCCCTTGGACCTTCTTATTGACGATGAAAGACAGAAATATCATCGGAATTAAACACAAAAGGCATAATGCCGACTTAAGGACAAGAAGAATGACTCTTCTTACTGACTTGGTTTTGAACCATTCCTGCGACACTAGTTATAGATTCCGATACTTCACTTCAGGTTTATTGTATCCCTCTGACCATCCTATTGACGATGAAACACAGAAATTGCATCGGAATTAAATAGAAAAGGCACAATGCTGATTTAAGTACAAGAAGACTGACTCTTCTTACTGTCTATGTTTTGAACTCTTCCTGTGACACTAGTTATAGATTACGATGCTTCACTCCAGGTTTACTGTATCCCTTGGACCTTCTTATTAACGATGAAACACAGAAATTGCATCGGAATTAAATAGAAAAGGCACAATGCCGACTTATGTACAAGAAGACTGACTCTTCTTACTGACTATGTTTTGAACCATTCCTGTGACACCAGTTATAAATTCCGATGCTTCACTTCAGGGTTACTGTATACCTTGGACCTTCTTATTGACGATGAAACACAGATATTGCATCGGAATTAAAAACAAAAGGCAAAATGCCGCCTCAACTACAAGAAGACTGACTCTTCCTACTGTCAATGTTTTGAACCATTCCTGTGACACTAGTTTTGGATTCCGATGCTTCACTTTAGGTTAACGGTATCCCTCAGACCTTCTTATTGACAATGAAACACAGATATTGCATCGGAATTAAATACAAAAGACACAATGCCGACTTAAGTACAAGAAGACTGACTCTTCTTACCGTCTATGTTTTGAATCATTCCTGTGACACTAGTTATAGATTCCGATGCTTCACTTCAGGTTTACTGTACCCCTCTGACCTTAATGCCGATAAAACACAGAAATTGCATCGGAATTAAATACAAAAGGCCCAATGCCGACTTAAGAACAAGAAGACAGACGCTTCTTACTGACTATGTTTAGAACGATTCCTGTGACACTAGTTATAGATTCCGATACTGCATTTCAAGTTTACTGTATCCCTCCGACCTTCTTATTGACTATGAAACACAGAAATTGCGTTGGCATTAAATACAAAAGCCACAATGCCGACTTAAGTACAAGAAGACTGACCCTTCTTACTGTCTATGTTTTGAACCATTCCTGTGACACTAGTTATAGATTCCGATGCTTCACTTCAGGTTTACTGTTTCCCTTGGACCTTCTTATTGACGATGAAACACAGAAATTGCATCGGAATTAAATACAAAAGGCAAAATGCCGACTTAAGAACAAGAAGACTGAATCTTCTTACTGTCTATGTATTGAACCATTTCTGTGACACTAGGTATAGATTCCGATGCTTCACTCCAGGTTTACAATATCCCTTGGACCTTCTTATTAACGATAAAACAAAGAAATTGCATCGGAATTAAATACAAAAGGCACAATGCTGACTTAAGGACAAGAAGACTGACTCTTCTAACTGACTATGCTTTGAACCATTCCTGTGACACTAGTGATAGATTCCGATGCTTCACTTTAGGTTTATTGTATCCCTCTGATCTTCTTATTGACGATGAAACTCAGAAATTCCATCGGAATTAAATACAAAAGGCACAATGCCGACTTAAGTACAAGAAGACTCTTTCTTCTTACTGTCTGTGTTGTGAACCATTCCATTGATACTAGTTATAGATTCCGATGCTTCACTCCAGGTTTACTGTATCCCTTCGACCTTCTTATTGACGATGAAACACAGAAATTGCATCGTAATTAAATAGAAAAGACACAATGCCGACTTAAGTACAAGAAGACTGAATCTTCTTACTGACAATGATTTGAACCATTCCTGTGACACTAGTTATAGGTTCCGATGCTTCACTTCAGGTTTACAGTATCCCTTGGACCTTCTTATTGACGATGAAACACAGAAATTGCATCGGAATTCAATAGAAAAGGCACAATGCCGACTTAAGTACAAGAAGACTGACTGTTCGTACTGTCTATGTTTTGAACCATTCCTGTGACACTAGTTATGGATTCCGATGCTTCACTCCATGTTTACTGTATCCCTTGGACCTTAATATTGACGATGAAGCACAGAAATTGAATCAGAATTAAATAGAAAAGGCACAATGCCGACTTAAGTACAAGAAGACTGACTCTTCCTTCTGTCTATGTTTTGAACCATTCCAGTGACACTAGTTATAGATTCCGATGCTTCACTTCAGGTTTACTGTATCCCTTGTACCTTCGTGTTGATGATGAAACACAGAAATTGCATCGGAATAAATGCAAAAGGCACAATGCCAACTTAAGTACATGAAGACCGACTCTTCCTATTGACAATGATTTGAACCATTCCTGTGACACTAGTTATAGATTCCGATGCTTTACTTCAGGTTTACTGTATCCCTTGGACATTCTTAATGACGATGAAACACAGAAATTGCATCGGAATTAAATACAAAAGGCACAATGCCAACTTAAGTACAAGAAGACTGACTCTTCTTACTGTCTATGATTTGAACCATTCCTGTGACACTAGTTATAGATTCCGATGCTTCACGTCTGGTTTATTGTATCCCTCTGATCTTCTTATTGACGATGAAACTCAGAAATTCCATCGGAATTAAATACAAAAGGCACAATGCCGACTTAAGTACAAGAAGACTGTTTCTTCTTACTGTCTGTGTTTTGAACCATTCCATTGATACTAGTTATAGATTCCGATGCTTCACTTCAGGTTTATTGTATCCCTCTGAGCTTCTTACTGACGATGCAACTCAGAAATTCCATTGGAATTAAATACAAAAGGCAAAATGCCAACTTTAGTACACGAAGACTGACTCTTCCTACTGTCTATGTTTGAACCATTCCTGTGACACTAGTTATAGATTCCGATGCTTCACTCTAGGTTTACTATATCCTTCGGACCTTCTTATTGTCGATGAAACAAAGAAATTGCATCGGAATTAAATACAAAAGGCACAATGCCGACTTAAGGACAAGAAGACTGACTCTTCTTACTGACTATGTTTGAACCATTCCTGTGACACTAGTTATAGATTCCGATGCTTCACTTCAGGTTTATTGTATCCCTGTGACCTTCTTATTGACGATGAAACTCAGAAATTCCATCGGAATTAAATACAAAAGGCACAATGCCGACTTAAGTATAAGAAGACTGTTTCTTCTTACTGTCTATGTTTTGAACCATTCCATTGACACTAGTTATAGATTCCGAAGTTTCACTCCAGGTTTACTATTTCCCTTGGACCTTCTTATTGACGATGAAACACAGAAATTGCATCGTAATTAAATAGAAAAGAAACAATGCCGAATGAAGTACAAGAAGACTGACTCTTCTTACTGACTATGTTTTGAACCATTTCTGTGACACTAGTTATAGATTCCGATGCTTCACTTCAGGTTTACTGTATACCTTGGATCTTCTTATTGACGATGAAACACAGAAATTGCATCGGAATTAAATAGAAAAGGCACAATGCCGACTTAAGTACAAGAAGACTGACTCTTCTTACTATCTATGTTTTGCAACATTCCTGTGACACTAGTTATGGATTCCGATGCTTCACTCCAGGTTTACTGTATCAATTGGACCTTGTAATTGACGATGAAACACAGAAATTGAATCGGAATAAAATAGAAAAGTCCCAATGCCGACTTAAGAAGAGGAAGACTGACTCTTCTTACTGACTATGTTTGAACCATTCCTGTGACACTAGTTATAGATTCCGATGCTTCACTTCAGGTTTACTGTATCCCTCTGACATTCTTATTGACTATGAAACACAGAAATTGCTTCGGAATTAAATACAAAAGCCACAATGCCAACTTAAGTACAAGAAGACTGACCCTTCTTACTGTCTATGTTTTGAACCATTCCATTGACACTAGTTATAGATTCCGATGTTTCACTCCAGGTTTACTGTATCCCTTGGACCTTCCTGTTGACGACGAAACACAGAAATTGCATCGTAATTAAATAGAAAAGGCACAATACCGAATGAAGTACAAGAAGACTGACTCTTCTCACTGACTATGTTTTGAACCATTCCTGTGCCACTAGTTATAGATTCCGATGCTTCACTCCAGGTTTACTGTATCCCTTGGACCTTCTTATTGACGACGAAACACAGAAATTGCATCGTAATTAAACAGAAAAGGCACAATACCGAATGAAGTACAAGAAGACTGACTCTTCTTACTGACTATGTTTTGAACCATTCCTGTGCCACTAGTTATAGATTCCGATGCTTCACTCCAGGTTTACTGTATCCCTTGGACCTTGTTATTGACGATGAAACACAGAAATTGAATCGGAATAAAATAGAAAAGGCACAATGCCGACTTAAGTACAAGAAGACTGACTCATCTTACTGACTATACTTTGAACCATTCCTGTGACACTAGTAATAGATTCCGATGCTTCACTTCAGTTTTACTGTATCCCTTGGACCTTCTTATTGACGATGAAACACAGAAATTGCATCGGAATTAAATAGAAAAGCCACAATGGCGACTTATGTACAAGAAGACTGACTCTTCTTACTGTCTATGTTTTGAACCATTCTTGTGACACTAGTTATGGATTCCGATGCTTCACTCCAGGTTTACTGTATCCCTTGGACCTTATTGTTGACGATGAAACACAGAAATTGCATCGTAATTAAATAGAAAAGGCACAATGCCGAATCAAGTACAAGAAGACTGACTCCTCTTACTGACTATGTTTTGAACCATTCCTGTGACACTAGTTATAGATTCCGATGCTTCACTTCAGGTTTACTGTATGCCTTGGACATTCTTATTGACAATGAAACACAGATATTGCATCGGAATTAAATAGAAAAGGCACAATGCCGACTTAAGTACAATTAGACTGACTCTTCTTACTGTCTATGCTTTGAACCATTCCTGTGACTCTAGTTATGGATTCCGAAGCTTCACTCCAGGTTGACTGTATCGCTTGGACCTTGTTATTGACGATTAAACGCAGAAATTGAATCGGAATAAAATAGAAAAGACACAATGTCGACTTAATTACAAGATGACTGACTCTTCTTACTGACTATGTTTTGAACCATTCCTGTCACACAAGTTATAGATTCCGATGCTTCACTTCAGGTTTAATGTATCCCTTGGACCTTCTTATTGACGATGAAACACAGAAATTGCATCGGAATTTAATAGAAAAGGCACAATGCCGACTTAAGTACAAGAAGAATGACTCTTCTTACAGTCTATGTTTTGAACCATTATTGTGACACTAGTTATTGATTTCGATGCTTTTACTCCAGGTTTACTGTATCCCTTGGAACTTATTATTGACGATGAAACACAGAAATTGAATCGGAATTAAATAGAAAAGCCGCAATGCCGACTTAAGTACAAGAAGACTGACTCTTCCTACTGTCTATGTTTTGAACCATTCCAGTGACACTAGTTATAGATTCCGATGCTTCACTTCAGGTATACTGTATCCCTTGTACCATCTTATTCACGATGAAACACAGAAAATGCATCGGAATAAATACAAAAGGCACAATGCGAACTTAAGTACATGAAGACCGACTCTTCTTATTGACAATGATTTGAAACAATCCTGTGACACTAGTTATCGATTCCGATGCTTCACTTCAGGTTTACTGTTTCCCTTGGACCTTCTTATTGACGATGAAACACAGAAATTGCATGGGAATTAAATACAAAAGGCACAATGCCGACTTAAGTACAAGAAGACTGACTCTTCTTACTGTCTCTGTTTTGAACCCTTTCTGTGACACTAGTTATAGATTCTGATGCTTCACTCCATGTTTACTATACCCCTTGGACATTCTTATTGACAATGAAACAAAGAAATTGCTTCGGAGTAAAATACAAGAGGCACAATGCCGACTTAATTACAAGAAGACTGACACTTCTAACTGACTATGCTTTGAACCAATCCTGTGACACTAGTTATAGATTCCTATGCTTCACTTATGGTTTATTGTATCCCTCTCATCTTCTTATTGACGATGAAACTCAGAAATTCCATCGGAATTAAATACAAAAGGCACAATGCCGACTTAAGTACAAGAAGACTGTTTCTTCTTACTGTCTATGTTTTGAACCATTCCATTGACACTAGTTATAAATTCTGATGCTTCACTCCAGGTTTACTGTATCCCTTGGACCTTCTTATTGACGATGAAATACAGAAATTGCATCGTAATTAAATAGAAAAGGCACAATGCCGACTGAAGTACAAGAAGACTAACTCTTCTTACTGACTATATTTTGAACCATTCCTGTGACACTAGTTATAGATTCCGATGCTTCACTTCAGAGTTACTGTATCTCTTGGACCTTCTTATTGACGATGAAACACAGAAATTGTATCGGAATTAAATAGAAAAGGTACAATGCCGACTTAAGTACAAGAAGACTGACTCTTCTTACTGTCTATGTTTTGAACCATTCCTGTGACACTAGCTATGGATTCCGATGCTTCACTCCAGGTTAACTGTATCCCTTGGACCTTATTATTGACGATGAAACACAGAAATTGAATCGATATTAAATAGAAAAGGCACAATGCCGACTTAAGTGCAAGAAGACTGACACTTCACACTGATTATAGTTTGAACCATTCCTGTTGCACTAGTTATAGACTCCGATGCTTTACTTCAGATTTACTGTATACCTTGGAACTTCGTATTGACGATGAAACACAAAAATCGCATCGGAATTAAATACAAAAGGCACAATGCCTACTTAAGTACAAGAAGAATGACTCTTCCTACTGTCTATGTTTTGAACCATTTCTGTGACACTAGTTGTGGATTCCGATTCTTCACTTCAGGTTTACTGTATCCCTCTGACCTTCTTATTGACGATGAAACACAGAAATTGCATCGGAATTAAATACAATTGGCACAATGCCGACTTAAGGACAAGAAGACTGACTCTTCTTACTGTTTATGTTTTGAACCATTTCTGTGACACTACTTATAGATTCCGATGCTTCACTCCAGGTTTACTATATCCCTTGGACATTCTTATTGACGATGAAACAAAGAAATTGCATAGGAATTAAATACAAAAGGCACAATGCCGACTTAAGTACAAGAAGACTGACACTTCTTACAGACTATGCTTTGAACCATTCCTGTGACACTAGTTATAGATTCCGATGCTTCACTTCAGCTTTATTGTATCCCTCTGACCTTCTTATTGACGATGAAACACAGAAATTCCATCGGAATTAAATACAAAAGGCACAATGCCGACTTAAGTACAAGAAGACTGACTCTTCCTACTGTCTATGTTTTGAACAATTCCTGTGACACTAGTTGTGGATTCCGATGTTTCACTACAGGTTTACTGTATCCCTCTGACCTTCTTATTGACGATGAAACACAGAAATTGCATCGGAATTAAATACAAATGGCACAATGCCGACTTAAGGACAAGAAGACTGACTCTTCTTACTGACTATGATTTGAACCATTCCTGTGACACTAGCAATTGATTCCGATGCTTCACTTTGGGTTTACTGTATCCCTCTGACCTTCTTATTGACGATGAAACACAGATATTGCATTGGAATTAAATACAAAATGCATAATGCCGACTTAAGTACATGAAGACTGACTCTTCTTACTGTCTATGTTTTGAACCATTCCATTGACACTACTTGTAGATTCCGATACTTCACTTCAGGTTTATTGTCTCCCTCTGACCTTCCTATTGACGATGAAACACAGAAATTGCATCGGAATTAAATAGAAAAGGCACAATGTCGACTTAGGTACAAGATGACTGACTCTTCTTACTGTCTATGTTTCGAACCTTTCCTGTGTCACTAGTTATAGATTCCGATGCTTCACTCCAGGTTTACTGTATCCCTTGGACCTTCTTATTGACGATGAAACACAGATATTGCATCGGAATTAAATAGAAAAGGCACAATGCCGACTTAAGTACAAGAAGACTAACTCTTCCTACTGATTATGTATTGAACCATTCCTGTGACACTAGTTATAGATTCCTATGCTTCACTTCAGGGTTACTGTATACCTTGGACCTTCTTATTGACGATGAAACACAGAAATTGCATCGGAATTAAATACAAAAGGCACAAAGCGACTTAAGTACAAGAAGACTGACTCTTCCTACTGTCAATGTTTTGAACCATTCCTGTGACACTAGTTTTGGATTCCGATGCTTCACTTCACGTTAACTGTATTCCTCGGACCTTCTTATTGACAATGAAACACAGAAATTGCATCGGAATTAAATACAAAAGGCACAATGCCGACTTAAGTACAAGAAGACTGACTCTTCTTACTGTCTATGTTTTGAACCAGTCCTGTGACACTAGTTATAGATTCCAATGCTTCACTTCAGGTTTACTGTTTCCCTTGGACCCTCTTATTGACGATGAAACACAGAAATTTCATAGGAATTAAACACAAAAGGCACAATGCCGACTTAAGGACAAGAAGACTGACTCCTCTTACTGACTTTGTTTTGAACCATTCCTGTGACACTTGTTATAGATTCCGATGCTTCACTTCAGGGTTACTGTATACCTTGGACCTTCTTATTGACGATGAAACACAGAAATTGCATCGGAATTAAATACAAAAGGCACAATGCCGACTGAAGTACAAGAAGACTGATTCTTCCTACTGTCAATGGTTTCAACCATTCCTGTGATACTAGTTTTGGATTCCGATGCTTCACTTCAGGTTAACTGTATCTCTCAGACCTTCTTATTGACAAAGAAACACAGATATTGCATTGGAATTAAATACAAAAGGCACAATGCCCACTTAAGTACAAGTAGACTGACTCTTCTTACCGTCTATGTTTTCAACCATTCCTGTGACACTAGTTATAGATTCCGATGCTTCACTTCAGGTTTACTGTATCCCTCTGACCTTATTGCCGATGAAACACAGAAATTGCATCGGAATTAAATACAAAAGGCACAATGCCGACTTAAGAACAAGAGGACTGACTCTTCGTACTGACTATGGTTTGAACCATTCCTGTGACACTAGTTTTAGATTCCGATGCTTCACTTGAGGTTTACTGTATCCCTCTGACCTTCTTATTGACTATGAATCACAGAAATTGCATCGGAATTAAATACAAAAGCCACAATGCCGACGTAATTACAAGAAGGCTGACCCTTCTTACTGTCTATGTTTTGAACCAATCCTGTGACACTAGTTATAGATTCCGATGCTTCACTTCAGGTTTACTGTTTCCCTTGGACCCTCTTATTGACGATGAATCACAGAAATTGCATCGGAATTAAATAGAAAAGGCACAATGCCGACTTAATTACAAGAAGACTGACCCTTCTTACTGCCTATGTTTTGAATCATTTCTGTGACACTAGTTATAGATTCCGATGTTTCACTCCAGGTTTACTATATCCCTTGGACATTCTTATTGACGATGAAACAAAGAAATTGCATCGGAATTAAATACAAAAGGCACAATGCCGACTTAAGTACAAGAAGACTGACACTTCTTACTGACTATGCTTTGAACCATTCCTGTGACACTAGTTATTGATTCCGATGCTTCACTTCAGGTTTATTGTATCCCTCTGACCTTCTTATTGACGATGAAACTCAGAAATTCCATCGGAATTAAATACAAAAGGCACAATGCCGACTTAAGGACAAGAAGACTGTTTCTTCTTACGTTCTATGTTTTGAACCATTCCATTGACACTAGTTATAAATTCCGATGCTTCACTCCTGGTTTACTGTATCCCTTGGACCTTCTTATTGACGATGAAACACAGAAATTGCATCGTAATTAAATAGAAAAGGCACAATGCCGACTGAAGTACAAGAAGACTGACTCTTCTTACTGACTATATTTTGAGCCATTCCTATGAGACTAGTTACAGATTCCGATGCTTCACTTCAGGTTTACTGTATCCCTTGGACCATCTTATTGACGATGAAACACAGAAATTGCATCGTAATTAAATAGAAAAGGCACAATGCCGACTTAAGTACAAGAAGACTAACTCTTCTTACTGTCTATGTTTTGAACCATTCCTGTGACACTAGCTATGGATTCCGATGCTTCACTCCAGGTTTACTGTATCCCTTGGACCTTATTATTGACGATGAAACACAAAAAATTCAATCGAATTTAAATAGAAAAAGCACAATGCCGACTTAAGTGCAGGAGACTGACTCTTCATACTGATTATAGTTTGAACCATTCCTGTGACACCAGTTGTGGATTCCGATGCTTCACTTCAGGTTTACTGTATCCCCCTGACCTTCTTATTGACGATGAAACACAGAAATTGCATCGGAATTAAATACAAAAGGCACAATGCCGACTTAAGGACAAGAAGACTGACTCTTCTTACTGACTATGTTTAAATCCATTCCTGTGACACTAGCAATAGATTCCGATGCTTCACTTCGGGTTTACTGTATCCCTCTAACCTTCTTATTGACGATGACACACAGATATTGCATCGGAATTAAATAGAAAAGGCACAATGCCGACTTAACAACAAGAAGACTGACTCTTCCTACTGACTATGTTTTGAACCATTCCTGTGACACTAGTTATAGATCCCTATGCTTCACTTCAGGGTTACTGTATATCTTGGAGCTTCTTATTGACGATGAAACACAGAAATTGCCTCGGAATTAAATACAAAAGGCACAATGCCGACTTAAGTACAAGAAGACTGACTCTTCTTACTGTCAATGTTTTGTACCATTCCTGTGACACTAGTTTTGGATTCCGATGCTTCACTTCAGGTTAACTGTATCCCTCAGACCTTCTTATTGACAATGAAACACAGAAATTGCATCGGAATTAAATACAAAAGGCACAATGCCGACTTAAGGACAAGAAGACTGACACTTCTTACTGACTATGTTTTGAACCATTCCTGTGACACTAGTTATAGATTCCGATGCTTCACTTCAGGTTTACTGTATCCCTTGGACCTTCTTATTGACGATGAAACACAGATATTGCATCGGAATTAAATAGAAAAGGCACAATGCCGACTTAAGTACAATAAGACTGACTCTTCTTACTGTCTATGCTTTGAACCATTCCTGTGACACTAGTTATGGATTCCGATGCTTCACTCCAGGTTAACTGTATCCCTTGGACCTTGTTATTGACGATTAAACACAGAAATTGAATCGGAATAAAATAGAAAAGGTACAATGCCGACTTAACTACAAGATGACTGACTCTTCTTACTGACTATGTTTTGAACCATTCCTGTCACACAAGTTATAGATTCCGATGCTTCACTTCAGGTTTAATGTATCCCTTGGACCTTCTTATTGACGATGAAACACAGAAATTGCATCGGAATTTAATAGAAAAGGCACAATGCCGACTTAAGTACAAGAAGACTGACTCTTCTTACTGTCTATGTTTTGAACCATTCCTGTGACACTAGTTATTGATTTCGATGCTTCACTCCAGGTTTACTGTGTCCCTTGGACCTTATTATTGACGATGAAACACAGAAATTGAATCGGAATTAAATAGAAAAGGCACAATGCCGACTTAAGTACAAGAAGACTGACTCTTCCTACTGTCTATGTTTTGAACCATTCCAGTGACACTAGTTATAGATTCCGATGCTTCACTTCAGGTATACTGTATCACTTGTACCATCTTATTCACGATGAAACACAGAAAATGCATCGGAATAAATACAAAAGGCACAATGCGAACTTGAGTACATGAAGACCGACTCTTCTTATTGACAATGATTTGAAACAATCCTGTGACACTAGTTATAGATTCCGATGCTTCACTTCAGGTTTACTGTTTCCCTTGGACCTTCTTATTGACGATGAAACACAGAAATTGCATGGGAATTAAATACAAAAGGCACAATGCCGACTTAAGTACAAGAAGACTGACTCTTCTTACTGTCTATGTTTTGAACCCTTTCTGTGACACTATTTATAGATTCTGATGCTTCACTCCAGGTTTACTATACCCCTTGGACATTCTTATTGACAATGAAACAAAGATATTGCTTCGGAATTAAATACAAAAGGCACAATGCCGACTTAATTACAAGAAGACTGACACTTCTTACTGACTATGCTTTGAACCAATCCTGTGACACTAGTTATAGATTCCGATGCTTCACTTCAGGTTTATTGTATCCCTCTCATCTTCTTATTGACGATGAAACTCAGAAATTCCATCGGAATTAAATACAAAAGGCACAATGCCGACTTAAGTACAAGAAGACTGACTCTTCTTACTGTCTATGTTTTGAACCATTCCTGTGACACTAGTTATAGATTCCGATGATTCACTTCAGGTTTACTGTTTCCCTTGGACCTTCTTATTGACGATTAAACACAGAAATTTCATCGGAATTAAACACAAAAGGCACAATGCCGACATAAGGACAAGAAGACTGACTCCTCTTACTGACTTTGTTTTGAACCATTCCTGTGACACTAGTTATAGATTCCGATGCTTCACTTCAGGGTTACTGTATACCTTGGACCTTCTTATTGACGATGAAATACAGAAATTGCAACGGAATTAAATACAAAAGGCACAATGCCGACTGAAGTACAAGAAGACTGACTCTTCCTACTGTCAATGTTTTCAACCATTCCTGTGATACTAGTTTTGGATTCCGATGCTTCACTTCAGGTTAACTGTATCTCTCAGACCTTCTTATTGACAATGAAACACAGATATTACAACGGAATTTAATACATAAGGCACAATGCCGACTTAAGTACAAGAAGACTGTTTCTTCTTATTGTCTATGTTTTGAACCATTCCATTGACACTAGTTATAAATTCCGATGCTTCACTCCAGGTTTACTGTATCCCTTGGACCTTCTTATTGACGATGAAACACAGATATTGCATCGTACTTAAATAGAAAAGGCACAATGCCGACTGAAGTACAAGAAGACTGACTCTTCTTACTGACTATATTTTGAGCCATTCCTATGAGACTAGTTACAGATTCCGATGCTTCACTTCAGGTTTACTGTATCCCTTGGACCATCTTATTGACGATGAAACACAGAAATTGCATCGTAGTTAAATAGAAAAGGCACAATGCCGACTTAAGTACAAGAAGACTGACTCTTCTTACTGTCTATGTTTAGAACCATTCCTGTGACACTAGCTATGGATTCCGATGCTTCACTCCAGGTTTACTGTATCCCTTGGACCTTATTATTGACGATGAAACACAGAAATTGAATCGAAATTAAATAGAAAAGGCACAATGCCGACTTAAGTGCAGGAGACTGACTCCTCATACTGATTATAGTTTGAACCATTCCTGTGGCACTAGTTATAGATTCCGATGCTTTACTTCAGGTTTACTGTATCCCTTGGACCTTCTTATTGACGATGAAACACAGAAATCGCATCGGAATTAAATACAAAAGGCACAATGCCGACTTAAGTACAAGAAGACTGATTCTTCCTACTGTCTATGTTTTGAACCATTCCTGTGACACCAGTTGTGGATTCCGATGCTTCACTTCAGGTAAACTGTATCCCTCTGACCTTCTTATTGACGATGAAACACAGAAATTGCATCGGAATTAAATACAAAAGGCACAATGCCGACTTAAGGACAAGAAGACTGACTCTTCTTACTGACTATGTTTAAATCCATTCCTGTGACACTAGCAATAGATTCCGATGCTTCACTTCGGGTTTACTGTATCCCTCTGACCTTCTTATTGACGATGACACACAGATATTGCATCGGAATTAAATAGAAAAGGCACAATGCCGACTTAACTACAAGCAGACTGACTCTTCCTACTGACTATGCTTTGAACCATTCCTGTGACACTAGTTATAGATCCCTATGCTTCACTTCAGGGTTACTGTATATCTTGGAGCTTCTTATTGACGATGAAACACAGAAATTGCCTCGGAATTAAATACAAAAGGCACAATGCCGTCTTAAGTACAAGAAGACTGACTCTTCCTACTGTCAATGTTTTGAACCATTCCTGTGACACTAGTTTCGGATTCCGATGCTTCACTTCAGGTTAACTGTATCCCTCAGACCTTCTTATTGACAATGAAACACAGAAATTGCATCGGAATTAAATACAAAAGGCACAATGCCGACTTAAGGACAAGAAGACTGACACTTCTTACTGACTATGTTTTGAACCATTCCTGTGACACTAGTTATAGATTCCGATGCTTCACTTCAGGTTTACTGTATCCCTTGGACCTTCTTATTGACGATGAAACACAGATATTGCATCGGAATTAAATAGAAAAGGCACAATGCCGACTTAAGTACAATAAGACTGACTCTTCTTACTGTCTATGCTTTGAACCATTCCTGTGACACTAGTTATGGATTCCGATGCTCACTCCAGGTTTACTGTATCCCTTGGAACTTGTTATTGACGATTAAACACAGAAATTGAATCGGAATAAAATAGAAAAGGCACAATGCCGACTTAACTACAAGATGACTGACTCTTCTGACTGACTATGTTTTGAACCATTCCTGTCACACAAGTTATAGATTCCGATGCTCACTTCAGGTTTAATGTATCCCTTGGACCTTCTTATTGACGATGAAACACAGAAATTGCATCGGAATTTAATAGAAAAGGCACAATGCCGACTTAAGTACAAGAAGACTGACTCTTCTTACTGTCTATGTTTTGAACCATTCCTGTGACACTAGTTATTGATTTCGATGCTCCACTGCAGGTTTACCGTATCCCTTGGACCTTATTATTGACGGTGAAACACAGAAATTGAATCGGAATTAAATAGAAAAGGCACAATGCCGACTTAAGTTTAAGAAGACTGACCCTTCCTACTGTCTATGTTTTGAACCATTCCAGTGACACTAGTTATAGATTCCGATGCTTCACTTCAGGTATACTGTATCCCTTGTACCATCTTATTCACGATGAAACACAGAAAATGCATCGGAATAAATACAAAAGGCACAATGCGAACTTGAGTACATGAAGACCGACTCTTCTTATTGACAATGATTTGAAACAATCCTGTGACACTAGTTATAGATTCCGATGCTTCACTTCAGGTTTACTGTTTCCCTTGGACCTTCTTATTGACGATGAAACACAGAAATTGAATCGAAATTAAATAGAAAAGGCACAATGCCGACTTAAGTGCAGGAGACTGACTCCTCATACTGATTATAGTTTGAACCATTCCTGTGGCACTAGTTATAGATTCCGATGCTTTACTTCAGGTTTACTGTATCCCTTGGACCTTCTTATTGACGATGAAACACAGAAATTGCTTCGGAATTAAATACATAAGGCACAATGTCGACTTAGGTACAAGATGACTGACTCTTCTTACTGTCTATGTTTTGAACCATTCCTGTGACACTAGTTATAGATTCCGATGCTTCACTTCAGGGTTACTGTATACCTTGGACCTTCTTATTGACGATGAAACACAGAAATTGCATCGACATTAAATACAAAAGGCACAATGCCGACTGAAGTACAAGAAGACTGACTCTTCCTACTGTCAATGTTTTCAACCATTCCTGTGATACTAGTTTTGGATTCCGATGCTTCACTTCAGGTTAACTGTATCTCTCAGACCTTCTTATTGACAATGAAACACAGATATTGCAACGGAATTAAATACAAAAGGCACAATGCCGACTTAAGTACAAGAAGACTGACTCTTCTTACCGTCTATGTTTTGAACCATTCCTGTGACACTAGTTATAGATTCCGATGCTTCACTTCAGCTTTACTGTATCCCTCTGACCTTATTGCCGATGAAACACAGAAATTGCATCGGAATTAAATACAAAAGGCCCAATGCCGACTTAAGAACAAGAGTACTGACTCTTCGTACTGACTATGTTTTGAACCGTTCCTGTGACACCAGATATAGAGTACTTAAGTACAAGAAGACTGACACTTCTTACTGACTATGCTTTGAACCATTCCTGTGACACTAGTTACAGATTCCGATGCATCACTTCAGGTTTATTGTATCCCTCTGACCTTCTTATTGACGATGAAACTCAGAAATTCCATCGGAATTAAATACAAAAGGCACAATGCCGACTTAAGTACAAGACGACTGTTTCTTCTTACTGTCTATGTTTTGAACCATTCCATTGACACTAGTTATAAATTCCGATGCTTCACTCCAGGTTTACTGTATCCCTTCGACCTTCTTATTGACGATGAAACACAGATATTGCATCGTAATTAAATAGAAAAGGCACAATGCCGACTGAAGTACAAGAAGACTAACTCTTCTTACTGACTATATTTTGAACCATTCCTGTGACACTAGTTATAGATTCCGATGCTTCACTTCAGGGTTACTGTATCTCTTGGACCTTCTTATTGACGATGAAACACAGAAATTGTATCGGAATTAAATAGAAAAGGTACAATGCCGACTTAAGTACAAGAAGACTGACTCTTCTTACTGTCTATGTTTTGAACCATTCCTGTGACACTAGCTATGGATTCCGATGCTTCACTCCAGGTTTACTGTATCCCTTGGACCTTATTATTGACGATGAAACACAGAAATTGAATCGAAATTAAATAGAAAAGGCACATTGCCGACTTAAGTGCAAGAAGACTGACTCTTCATACTGATTATAGTTTGAACCATTCCTGTTGCACTAGTTATAGATTGCGATGCTTTACTTCAGGTTTACTGTATACCTTGGACCTTCGTATTGACGATGAAACACAGGAATCGCATCGGAATTAAATACAAAAGGCACAATGCCGACTTAAGTTCAAGAAGACTGACTCTTCCCACTGTCTATGATTTGGACCATTCCTGTGACACTAGTTGTGGATTCCGATTCTTCACTTCAGGTTTACTGTATCCCTCTGACCTTCTTATTGACGATGAAACACAGAAATTGCATCGGAATTAAATACAAATGGCACAATGCTGACTTAAGGACAAGAAGAATGACTCTTCTTACTGTCTATGTTTTGAACCATTTCTGTGACACTACTTATAGATTCCGATGCTTCACTCCAGGTTTACTATATCCCTTATACATTCTTATTGACGATGAAACAAAGAAATTGCATCGGAATTAAATACAAAAGGCACAATGCCGACTTAAGTACAAGAAGACTGACACTTCTTACTGACTATGTTCTTGAACCATTCCTGTGACACTAGTTATAGATTCCGATGCTTCACTTCAGGTTTATTGTATCCCTCTGACCTTCTTATTGACGATGAAACACAGAAATTGCATCGGAATTAAATAAAAATGGCACAATGCCGACTTAAGGACAAGAAGACTGACTCTTCTTACTGACTATGTTTTGAACCATTCCTGTGACACTAGCAATTGATTCCGATGCTTCACTTTGGGTTTACTGTATCCCTCTGACCTTCTTATTGACGATGAAACACAGATATTGCACTGGAATTAAATACAAAAGGCATAATGCCGACTTAAGTACATGAAGACTGACTCTTCTTACTGATTATAGTTTGAACCATTCCTGTGGCACTAGTTATAGATTCCGATGCTTTACTTCAGGTTTACTGTATACCTTGGACCTTCTTATTGACGATGAAACACAGATATCGCATCGGAATTAAATACAAAAGGCACAATGCCGATTTACGTACAAGAAGACTGACTCTTCCTACTGTCTATGTTTTGAACCATTCCTGTGACACTAGTTGTGGATTCCGATGCTTCACTACAGGTTTACTGTATCCCTCTGACCTTCTTATTGACGATGAAACACAGAAATTGCTTCGGAATTAAATACAAATGGCACAATGCCGACTTAAGGACAAGAAGACTGACTCTTCTTACTGACTATGTTTTGAACCATTCCTGTGACACTAGCAATTGATTTCGATGCTTCACTTTGGGTTTACCTTATCCCTCTGACCTTCTTATTGACGATGAAACACAGATATTGCATTGGAATAAAATACAAAAGGCATAATGCCGACTTAAGTACATGAAGACTGACTCTTCTTACTGTCTATGTTTTGAACCATTCCATTGACACTACTTGTAGATTCCGATACTTCACTTCAAGTTTATTGTATCCCTCTGACCTTCCTATTGACGATGAAACACAGAAATTGCATCGGAATTAAATAGAAAAGGCACAATGTCGACTTAGGTACAAGATGACTGACTCTTCTTACTGTCTATGTTTCGAACCTTTCCTGTGACACTAGTTATAGATTCCAATGCTTCACTCCAGGTTTACTGTATCCCTTGGACCTTCTTATTGACGATGAAAAACAGATATTGCATCGGAATTAAATAGAAAAGGCACAATGCCGACTTAAGTAGAAGAAGACTAACTCTTCCTACTGATTATATCTTTGAACCATTCCTGTGACACTAGTTATAGATTCCTATGCTTCACTTCAGGGTTACTGTATACCTTGGACCTTCTTATTGACGATGAAACACAGAAATTGCATCGGAATTAAATACAAAAGGCACAAAGCCGACTTAAGTACAAGAAGACTGACTCTTCCTACTATCAATGTTTTGAACCATTCCTGTGACACTAGTTTTGGATTCCGATGCTTCACTTCACGTTAACTGTATTCCTCAGACCTTCTTATTGACAATGAAACACAGAAATTGCATCGGAATTAAATACAAAAGGCACAATGCCGACTTAAGTACAAGAAGACTGACTCTTCTTACAGTCTATGTTTTGAACCATTCCTGTGACACTAGTTATAGATTCCAATGCTTCACTTCAGGTTTACTGTTTCCCTTGGACCCTCTTATTGACGATGAAACACAGAAATTTCATCGGAATTAAACACAAAAGGCACAATGCCGACTTAAGGACAAGAAGACTGACTCCTCTTACTGACTTTGTTTTGAACCATTCCTGTGACACTTGTTATAGATTCCGATGCTTCACTTCAGTGTTACTGTATACCTTGGACCTTCTTTTGACGATGAAACACAGAAATTGCATCGGAATTAAATAAAAAGGCACAATGCCGGCTGAAGTACAAGAACACTGACTCTTCCTACTGTCAATGTTTTCAACCGTTCCTGTGATACTAGTTTTGGATTCCGATGCTTCACTTCAGGTTAACTGTATCTCTCAGACCTTCTTATTGACAATGAAACACAGATATTGCATTGGAATTAAATACAAAAGGCACAATGCCCACTTAAGTACAAGAAGACTGACTCTTCTTACCGTCTATGTTTTGAACCATTCCTGTGACACTAGTTATAGATTCCGATGCTTCACTTCAGGTTTACTGTATCCCTCTGACCTTATTGCCGATGAAACACAGAAATTGCATCGGAATTAAATACAAAAGGTCCAATGCCGACTTAAGAGCAAGAGGACTGACTCTTCGTACTGACTATGTTTTGAACCATTCCTGTGACACTAGTTTTAGATTCCGATGCTTCACTTCAGGTTTAGTGTATCCCTCTGACCTTCTTATTGACTATGAAACACAGAAATTGCATCGGAATTAAATACAAAAGCCACAATGCCGACTTAATTACAAGAAGACTGACCCTTCTTACTGTCTATGTTTTGAACCAATCCTGTGACACTAGTTATAGATTCCGATGCTTCACTTCAGGTTTACTGTTTCCCTTGGACCTTCTTATTGACGATGAATCACAGAAATAGCATCGGAATTAAATACAAAAGGCACAATAACGACTTAAGTACAAGAAGACTGACTCTTCTTACTGTCTATGTTTTGAACCATTTCTGTGACACTAGTTATTGATTCCGATGCTTCACTCCAGGTTTACTACATCCCTTGGACATTCTTATTGACGATGAAACACAGAAATTGCCTCGGAATTAAATACAAAAGGCACAATGCCGACTTAAGTACAAGAAGACTGACTCTTCCTACTGTCAATGTTTTGAACCATTCCTGTGACACTAGTTTTGGATTCCGATGCTTCACTTCAGGTTAACTGTATCCCTCAGACCTTCTTATTGACAATGAAACACAGAAATTGCATCGGAATTAAATACAAAAGGAACAATACCGACTTACGTACAAAAAGACTGACTCTTCTTTCTGTCTATATTTTGAACCATTCCAGTGACACTAGTTATAGATTCCGATGATTCACTTCAGGGTTACTGTATCCCTTGGACCTTCTTATTGACGATGAAACACAGAAATTGCATCGGAATTAAATACAAAAGGCACAATGCCGACTTAAGGACAAGAAGACTGACATTTCTTACTGACTATGCTTTGAAACATTCCTGTGACACTAGTTATAGATTCCGATGCTTCACGTCAGGTTTACTGTATCCCTCTGACCTTCTTATTGATGGTGAAACACAGAAATTGCATCGGAATTAAAAACAAAAGGCGCAATGCCGACTTAAGTACATGAAAACCGACTCTTCTTACTGAGAATGATTGAACCATTCCTGTGACACTAGTTATAGATTCCGATGCTTCACTTCAGGTTTACTGTATCCCTTGGACATTCTTATAAGCAATGAAACACAGAAATTGCATCGAAATTGAATACAAAAGGCACAATGCCGACTTAAGTGCAAGAAGACTAACTATTCTTACTGTCTATATTTTGAACCATTCCTGTGACACTAGTTATAGATTCCGAAGCTTCACTCCAGGTATACTGTATCCCTTGGACGTTCTTATTGACGATGAAACCCTGAAAATGCATCGGAATTAAATAGAAAAGGCACAATGCCGACTTAAGTACAACAAGACTGACTCCTCATACTGACTATGCTTTGAACCATTCCTGTGACACTAGTTATAGATTCCGATGCTTCACTTCTGGTTTACTATATCCCTTGGACCTTCTTATTGACGATGAAACACAGAAATTGCATCGGAATTAAATACAAAAGGCAAAATGCCGACATATGTACACGAAGACTGACTCTTCTTACTGCCTATGTTTTGAACCATTCCTGTGACACTAGTTATAGATTCCGATGCTTCACTCCAGGTTTACTGTATCCCTTGGACCTCCTTATTGACGATGAAACACAGAAATTGCATCGGAATTAAACAGAAAAGGCACAATGCCGACTTAAGGACAAGAAGACTGACATTTCTTACTGACTATGCTTTGAAACATTCCTGTGACACTAGTTATAGATTCCGATGCTTCACTTCAGGTTTACTGTATCCCTCTGACCTTCTTATTGATGGTGAAACACAGAAATTGCATCGGAATTAAAAACAAAAGGCGCAATGCCGACTTAAGTACATGAAAACCGACTCTTCTTACTGAGAATGATTGAACCATTCCTGTGACACTAGTTATAGATTCCGATGCTTCACTTCAGGTTTACTGTATCCCTTGGACATTCTTATAAGCAATGAAACACAGAAATTGCATCGGGATTGAATATAAAAGGCACAATGCCGACTTAAGTGCAAGAAGACTAATTATTCTTACCGTCTATATTTTGAACCATTCCTGTGACACTAGTTATAGATTCCGATGCTTCACTCCAGGTATACTGTATCCCTTGGACGTTCTTTTTGACGATGATACCCTGAAATTGCATCGGAATTAAATACAAAAGGCACAATGCCGACTTAAGGACAAGAAGACTGAATCTTCTTACTGACTATGTTTTGATCCATTCCTGTGACACTAGCAATAGATTCCGATGCTTCACTTCGGGTTTACTGTATCCCTCTGACCTTCTTATTGACGATGACACACAGATATTGCATCGGAATGAAATAGAAAAGGCACAATGCCGACTTAAGTACAAGAAGACTGACTCTTCCTACTGACTATGTTTTGAACCATTCCTGTGACACTAGTTATAGATCCCTATGCTTCACTTCAGGGTTACTGTATATCTTGGAGCTTCTTATTGACGATGAAACACAGAAATTGCATCGGAATTAAATACAAAAGGCACAATGCCGACTTAAGTACAAGAAGACTGACTCTACCTACTGTCAATGTTTTGAACCATTCCTGTGACACTAGTTTTGGATTCCGATGCTTCACTTCAGGTTAACTGTATCCCTCAGACCTTCTTATTGACAATGAAACACAGAAATTGCATCGGAATTAAATACAAAAGGCTCAATGCCGACTTAAGGACAAGAAGACTGACATTTCTTACTGACTATGTTTTGAACCATTCCTGTGACACTAGTTATAGGTTCCGATGCTTCACTTCAGGTTTACTGTATCCCTCTGACCTTCTTATCGACTATGAAACACAGAAAATGCATCGGAATTAAATACAAAAGCCACAATGCCGACATAAGTACAAGAAGACTGACCCTTCTTACTGTCTATGTTTTGAACCATTCCTGTGACACTAGTTATAGATTCCGATGCTTCACTACAGGTTTACTGTTTCCCTTGGACCTTCTTATTGACGATGAAACCCTGAAATTGCATCGGAATTAAATAGAAAAGGCACAATGCCGACTCAAGTACAGGCAGACTGACTTTTCCTACTGTCTATGTTTTAAACCATTCCTGTGACACTAGTTATAGATTCCGATGCTTCACTTCAGGTTTACTATATCCCTTGGACCTTCTTATTGACGATGAAACACAGATATTGCATCGGAATTAAATACAAAAGGCAAAATGCCGACATATGTAC
This sequence comes from Schistocerca serialis cubense, assembly GCF_023864345.2. Classification (NCBI taxonomy): domain Eukaryota; kingdom Metazoa; phylum Arthropoda; class Insecta; order Orthoptera; family Acrididae; genus Schistocerca; species Schistocerca serialis. The sequence goes on along the minus strand of NC_064641.1, from coordinate 976,258,087 downwards.
ACGAAGACTGACTCTTTTTACTGCCTATGTTTTGAACCATTCCTGTGACACTAGTTATAGATTCCGATGCTTCACTCCAGGTTTACTGTATCCCTTGGACCTCCTTATTGACGATGAAACACAGAAACTGCATCGGAATTAAATAGAAAAGGCACAATGCCGACTTAAGTACAAGAAGACTGACTCTTCTTACTAACTTTGTTTTGAACCATTCCTGTGACACTAGTTATGGATTCCGATGCTTCACTTCAGGTTTACTGTATACCTTGGACTTTCTTATTGACGATGAAACACAGAAATTGCATCGGAATTAAATACAAAAGGCGCAATGTCGGCTTAGGGACAAGAAGACAGACTCTTCCTACTCTCTATGTTTTGAACCATTCCTGTGACACTAGTTTTGGATTCCGATGCTTCACTTCAGGTGTACTGTATCCCTCTGACCTTATTTACGATGAAACACAGAAATTGCATCGGAATTAAATACAAAAGGCACAACGCCGACTTAAGGACAAAAGGACTGACTCTTCTTACTGTCTATGCTTTGAACCATTCCTGTGACTCTAGTTATAGATTCCGATGCTTCACTTCAGGATTACTGTATGCCTTGGACCTTCCTATTGACGATGAAACACAGAAATTGCTTCGGAATTAAATACAAAAGGCACCTTGCCGACTTAAGTACAAGAAACTGACTCTTCTTACTGACTATGCTTTGAACCATTCCTGTGACACTAGTTATAGATTCCGATGCTTCACTTCAGGTTTACTGTATCCCTTGGACCTTCTTATTGACGATGAAACACAGAAATTGCATCGGAAATAAATAGAAAAGGCACAATGCCGACATAAGTACAAGAAGACTGACTCTTCTTACTGACTAGGTTTTGAACCATTCCTGTGACACTAGTTATAGATTCCGATGCTTCACTTCAGGTTTACTGTATCCCTTGGACCATCTTATTGGCGATGAAACACAGAAAGTGCATCGGAATTAAATAGAAAAGGCACAATGCCGATTTAAGTACAAGAAGACTGACTCTTCTTACTGGCTATGTATTGAACCATTCCTGTGACACTAGTTATGGATTCCGATGCTTCACTCTAGGTTTACTGTATCCGTTGGACCTTATTATTGACGTTGAAACACAGAAATTGAATCGGAATTAAATACAAAAGGCACAATGCCGACTTAAGTACAAGAAGACTGACTCTTCCTACTGTCTCTGTTTTGAACCATTCCAGTGACACTAGTTATAGATTCCGATGCTTCACTTCAGGTTTACTGTATCCCTTGTACCTTCTTATTGCCAATGAAACACAGAAATTGCATCGGAATAAATACAAAAGGTACATGCGAACTTAGGTACATGAAGACCGACTCTTTTTATTGACAATAATTTGAACCACTCCTGTGACACTAGTTATAGATTCCGATGCTTTACTTCAGGTTTACTGTATCCCCTGGACATTCTTAACGTCGATGAAACACAGAAATTGCATCGGAATTAAATACAAAAGGAAAAATGCCGACTTAAGTACAAGAAGACTGACTCTTCTTTCTGTCTCTATTTTGAACCATTCCAGTGACACTAGTTATAGATTCCGATGCTTCACTTCAGGTTTACTGAATCCCTTGGACCTTCTTATTGACGATGAAACACAGAAATTGCATCGGAATTAAATACAAAAAGCACAATGCAGACTTAAGTACGAGAAAACAGACTCTTCTTACTGTCTATGTTTTGCACCATTTCTGTGACACTAGTTATAGATTCCGATGCTTCACTCCAGGTTTACTATATCCCTTGGACCTTCTTATTGACGATGAAACAAAGAAATTGCATCGGAATTAAATACAAAAAACACAATGCCGACTTAAGGACAGGAAGACTGACTCTTCTTACTGACTATGCTTTGAACCATTCCTGTGACACTAGTTATAGATTCCGATGCTTCACTTCAGGTTTATTGTATCCCTCTGACCTTCTTATTGACGATGAAACTCAGAAATCCATCGGAATTAAATACAAAAGGCACAATGCCGACTTAAGTACAAGAAGACTGTTTCTTCTTACTGTCTATGTTTTGAACCATTCCATTGACACTAGTTATAGATTCCGATGCTTCACTCCAGGTTTACTGTACCCCTTGGACCTTCTTATTGACGATGAAACACAGAAATTGCATCGGAATTAAATAGAAAAGGCACAATGCCGACTTAAGTACAAGAAGACTGACTCTTCTTACTGTCTATGTTTTGAACCATTCCTGTTACACTAGTTATGGATTCCGATGCTTCACTCCAGGTTTACTGTATCCCTAAGACCTTGTTATTGACGATGAAACACAGAAACTGAATCGGAATAAAATAGAAAAGGCACAATGCCGACTTAAGTACAAGAAGACTGACTCTTCTTAGTGACTATGTTTTGAACCATTCCTGTGACACTAGTTATAGATTCCGATGCTTCACTTCAGGTTTACTGTATCCCTTGGACCATCTTATTGACGATGAAACACAGAAATTGCATCGGAATTAAATAGAAAAGGCACAATGCCGACTTAAGTACAAGAAGACTGACTCTTCTTACTGACTATGCTTTGAACCATTCCTGTGACACTAGTTATAGATTCCGATGCTACACTTCAGGTTTACTGTACCCCTCTCACCTTCTTATTGACGGTGAAACACAGAAATTGCATCGGAATTAAATACAAAAGGCGCAATGCCGACTTAAGTACGTGAAGACCGACTCTTCTTACTGAGAATGATTGAACCATTCCTGTGACACTAGTTATAGATTCCGATGCTTCACATCAGGTTTACTGTATCCCTTGGACATTCTTATAAACAATGAAACACAGAAATTGCATCGGAATTGAATACAAAAGGCACAATGCCGACTTAAGTGCAAGAAGACTAACTATTCTTACTGTCTATATTTTGAACCATTCCTGTGACACTAGTTATAGATTCCGATGCTTCACTCCAGGTATACTGTATCCCTTGGTCCTTCTTATTGACGATGAAACACAGAAATTGCATCGGAATTAAATACAAAAGGCAAAATGCCGACTTAAGTACAAGCAGACTGACTCTTCTTACTATGTTTTGAACCATTCCTGTGTCACTAGTTATAGATTCCGATGCTTCACTCCAAGTTTACTGTATCCGTATGACCTTCTTATTGACGATGAAACACAGAAATTTCATTGGAATTAAACACAAAAGGCACAATGCCGACTTAAGGAGAAGAAGGCTGACTCTTCTTACTGACTATGTTTTGAACCAGTCCTGTGACACTAGTTATAGATTCCGATGCTTCACTTCAGGGTTACTGTATACCTTGGACCTTCTTATTGACGATGAAACACAGAAATTGCATCGGAATTAAATACAAAAGGCACAATGCCGACTTAAGTACAAGAAGACTGACTCATCCTACTGTCAATGCTTTGAACCATTCCTGTGACACTAGTTTTTGATTCCGATGCTTCACTTCAGGTTAACTGTATCCCTCAGACCTTCTTATTGACAATGAAGCACAGATATTGCATCGGAATTAAATACATAAGGCACAATGCCGACTTAAGTACAAGAAGACAGACTCTTCTTACTGTCTATGATTTGAACCATTCCTGTGACAATAGTTATAGATTCCGATACTTCACTCCAGGTTTACTATATCCCTTGTACCTTCTTATTGATGATGAAACACAGAAATTGCATCGGAATTAATTACAAGAGGGACAATGCCAACTTAAGTACAAGAAGTCTGACCCTTCTTACTGTCTATGTTTTGAACCATTCCTGTGACACTAGTTATAGATTCCGATGCTTCACTTCCGGTTTACTGTTTCCCTTTGACCTTCTTATTGACGATGAAACACAGAAATTGCATCGGAATTAAATACAAAAGGCACAATGCCGACTTAAGTACGAGAAAACAGACTCTTCTTACTGTCTATGTTTTGCACCATTTCTGTGACACTAGTTATAGATTCCGATGCTTCACTCCAGGTTTACTATATCCCTTGGACCTTCTTATTGACGATGAAACAAAGAAATTGCATCGGAATTAAATACAAAAAACACAATGCCGACTTAAGGACAGGAAGACTGACTCTTCTTACTGACTATGCTTTGAACCATTCCTGTGACACTAGTTATAGATTCCGATGCTTCACTTCAGGTTTATTGTATCCCTCTGACCTTCCTATTGACGATGAAACTCAGAAATCCATCGGAATTAAATACAAAAGGCACAATGCCGACTTAAGTACAAGAAGACTGTTTCTTCTTACTGTCTATGTTTTGAACCATTCCATTGACACTAGTTATAGATTCCGATGCTTCACTCCAGGTTTACTGTACCCCTTGGACCTTCTTAGTGACGATGAAACACAGAAATTGCATCGGAATTAAATAGAAAAGGCACAATACCGACTTAAGTACAAGAAGACTGACTCTTCTTACTGTCTATGTTTTGAACCATTCCTGTTACACTAGTTATGGATTCCGATGCTTCACTCCAGGTTTACTGTATCCCTAAGACCTTGTTATTGACGATGAAACACAGAAACTGAATCGGAATAAAATAGAAAAGGCACAATGCCGACTTAAGTACAAGAAGACTGACTCTTCTTAGTGACTATGTTTTGAACCATTCCTGTGACACTAGTTATAGATTCCGATGCTTCACTTCAGGTTTACTGTATCCCTTGGACCATCTTATTGACGATGAAACACAGAAATTGCATCGGAATTAAATAGAAAAGGCACAATGCCGACTTAAGTACAAGAAGACTGACTCTTCTTACTGTCTATGATTTGAACCATTCCTGTGACAATGGTTATAGATTCCGATGGTTCACTCCAGGTTTACTATATCCCTTGGACCTTCTCATTGACGATGAAACACAGAAATTTCATCGGAATTAAACACAAAAGGCACAATGCCGGCTTAAGGACAAGAAGACTGACTCTTCTTACTGACTTTGTTTTGAACCATTCCTGTGACACTAGTTATAGATTCCGATGCTTCACTTCAGTGTTACTGTATACCTTGGACATTCTTATTGACGATGAAACACAGAAATTGCATCGGAATTAAATACAAAAGGCATAATGCCGACTTAAGTACAAGAAGACTGACTCTTCCTACTGTCAATGGTTTCAACCATTCCTGTGACACTAGTTTTGGATTCCGATGCTTCACTTCAGGTTAACTGTATCCCTCAGACCTTCTTATTGACAATGAAACACAGATATTGCATCGGAATTAAATACAAAAGTCACAATGCCGACTTTAGTACAAGAAGACTGACTGTTCTTACTGTCTATGTTTTGAACCATTCCTGTGACAGTAACCCTGAAGTGAAGCATCGGAATCTATAACTAGTGTCACAGGAATGGTTCAAAACAAAGTCAGTAAGAAGAGTCAGTCTTCTAGTCCTTCAGTCGGCATTGTGCCTTTTGTGTTTAATTCCGATAAAATTTCTTTGCTTCACTTCTGGTTTACTGTATCCCTCTGACCTTATTGCGGATGAAACACAGAAATTGCATCGGAATTAAATACAAAAGGCCAAATGCCGAATTAAGAACAAGAAGACTCTCTCTTCTTACTGACTATGTTTTGAACCATTCCTGTGAGACTAGTTATAGATTCCGATGCTTCACTTCAGATTTACTGTATCCCTCTGACCTTCTTATTGACTATGAAACACAGAAATTGCATCGGAGTTAAATACAAAAGCCAGAATGCCAACTTAAGTACAAGAAGTCTGACCCTTCTTACTGTCTATGTTTTGAACCATTCCTCTGGCACTAGTTATAGATTCCGATGCTTCACTTCAGGTTTACTGTTTCCCTTGGACCTTGTTATTGACGATGAAACACAGAAACTGAATCGGAATAAAATAGAAAAGGCACAATGCCGACTTAAGTACAAGAAAACTGACTCTTCTTAGTGACTATGTTTTGAACCATTCCTGTGACACTAGTTATAGATTCCGATGCTTCACTTCAGATTTACTGTATCCCTTGGACCATCTTATTGACGATGAAACACAGAAATTGCATCGGAATGAAATAGAAAAGGCTCAATGCCGATTTAAGTAAAAGTAGACTGACTCTTCTTACTGGATATGTTTTGAACCATTCATGTGACACTAGTTATGGATTCCGATGCTTCACTCCAGGTTTACTGTATCCCATGGGCCTTATTATTGACGATGAAACACAGAAATTGAATCGGAATTAAATACAAAAGGCACAATGCCGACTTAAGTACAAGAAGACTGACTCATCCTACTGTCTATGTTTTGAACCATTCCAGTGACACTAGTTATAGATTCCGATGCCTCACTTCAGGTTTACTGTATCCCTTGTACCTTCTTATTGACGATGAAACACAGAAATTGCATCGGAATAAATACAAAAGGTACAATGCCGACTTAAGTACAAGAAGACTGACTCTTCTTAATGGCTATGTTTTGAACCATTCCTGTGACACTAGTTATGGATTCCGATGCTTCACTCCAGGTTTACTGTATCCCATGGACCTTATTATTGACGATGAAACACACAAATTGAATCGGAATTAAAAACAAAAGGCACAATGCCGACTTAAGTACAAGAAGACTGCCTCATCCTACTGTCTATGTTTTGAACCATTCCAGTGACACTAGTTATAGATTCCGATGCCTCACTTCAGGTTTACTGTATCCCTTGTACCTTCTTATTGACGATGAAACACAGAAATTGCATTGGAATAAATACAAAAGGCACAATGCGAACTTAAGTACATGAAGACCGACTCTTCTTATTGACAATGATTTGAACCATTCCTGTGACACTAGTTATAGATTCCGATGCTTTACTTCAGGTTTACTGTATCCCTTGGACATTCTTAATGACGATGAAACACAGAAATTGCATCGGAATTAAATACAAAAGGCACAATACCGACTTAAGTACAAGAAGACTGACTCTTCTTACTGTCTATGATTTGAACCATTCCTGTGATAATGGTTACAGATTCCGATGGTTCACTCCAGGTTTACTATATCCCTTGGACCTTCTTATTGACGATGAAACACAGAAATTTCATCGGAATTAAACACAAAAGGCACAATGCCGGCTTAAGGACAAGAAGACTGACTCTTCTTACTGACTTTGTTTTGAACCATTACTGTGACACTAGTTATAGATTCCGATGCTTCACTTCAGTGTTACTGTATACCTTGGACATTCTTATTGACGATGAAACACAGAAATTGCATCGGAATTAAATACAAAAGGCACAATGCCGACTTAAGTACAAGAAGACTGACTCTTCCTACTGTCAATGGTTTCAACCATTCCTGTGACACTAGTTTTGGATTCCGATGCTTCACTTCAGGTTAACTGTATCCCTCAGACCTTCTTATTGACAATGAAACACAGATATTGCATCGGAATTAAATACAAAAGTCACAATGCCGACTTTAGTACAAGAAGACTGACTGTTCTTACCGTCAATGTTTTGAACCATTCCTGTGACAGTAACCCTGAAGTGAAGCATCGGAATCTATAACTAGTGTCACAGGAATGGTTCAAAACAAAGTCAGTAAGAAGAGTCAGTCTTCTTGTCCTTAAGTCGGCATTGTGCCTTTTGTGTTTAATTCCGATAAAATTTCTTTGCTTCACTTCTGGTTTACTGTATCCATCTGACCTTATTGCGGATGAAACACAGAAATTGCATCGGAATTAAATACAAAAGGCCCAATGCCGAATTAAGAACAAGAAGACTCTCTCTTCTTACTGACTATGTTTTGAACCATTCCTGTGACACTAGTTATAGATTCCGATGCTTCACTTCAGGTTTACTGTATCCCTCTGACATTCTTATTGACTATGAAACACAGAAATTGCATCGGAATTAAATACAAAAGCCAGAATGCCAACTTAAGTACAAGAAGTCTGACCCTTCTTACTGTCTATGTTTTGAACCATTCCTCTGACACTAGTTATAGATTCTGATGCTTCACTTCAGGTTTACTGTTTCCCTTGGACCTTGTTATTGACGATGAAACACAGAAACTGAATCGGAATAAAATAGAAAAGCCACAATGCCGACTTAAGTACAAGAAAACTGACTCTTCTTAGTGACTATGTTTTGAACCATTCCTGTGACACTAGTTATAGATTCCGATGCTTCACTTCAGGTTTACTGTATCCCTTGGACCATCTTATTGACGATGAAACACAGAAATTGCATTGGAATGAAATAGAAAAGGCTCAATGCCGACTTAAGTACAAGTAGACTGACTCTTCTTACTGGATATGTTTTGAACCATTCCTGTGACACTAGTTATGGATTCCGATGCTTCACTCCAGGTTTACTGTATCCCATGGGCCTTATTATTGACGATGAAACACAGAAATTGAATCGGAATTAAATACAAAAGGCACAATGCCGACTTAAGTACAAGAAGACTGACTCATCCTACTGTCTATGATTTGAACCATTCCAGTGACACTAGTTATAGATTCCGATGCCTCACTTCAGGTTTACTGTATCCCTTGTACCTTCTTATTGACGATGAAACACAGAAAATGCATCGGAATAAATACAAAAGGTACAATGCAGACTTAAGTACAAGAAGACTGACTCTTCTTACTGTCTATGTTTTGAACCATTCCTGTGACACTAGCTATGGTTTCCGATGCTTTTACCCAGGTTTACTGTATCCCTTGGACCTTATTATTGACGATGAAACACAGAAATCGAATCAGAATTAAATAGAAAAGGCACAATGCCGACTTAACTACGAGAAGAATGTCTCTTCATACTGATTATAGTTTGAACTATTCCTGTGGCACTAGTTATAGATTCCGATGCTTTACTTCAGGTTTACTGTATACCTTGGACTTTCTTATTGACGATGAAACACAGAAATCGCATCGGAATTAAATACAAGAGGCACAATGCCGACTTAAGTACAAGAAGACTGACTCTTCCCACTGTCTATGTTTTGAACCATTCCTGTGATACTAGTTGTGGATTCTGATGCTTCACTTCAGGTTTACTGTATCCCTCTGACCTCCTTATTGACGATGAAACACAGAAATTGCATCGGAATTAAATACAAAAGGCACAATGCCGACTTAAGAACAAGAAGACTGACTCTTCTTACTAACTATGTTTTGAACCATTCCTGTGACACTAGAATAGATACCGATGCTTCACTTCGGGTTTACTGTATCCCTCTGACCTTCTTATTTACGATGAAACACAGATATTGGATCGGTCTTAAATACAAAAGGCATAATGCCGACTTAAGTGCATGAAGACTGACTCTTCTTACTGTCTATGTTTTGAACCATTCCATTGACACTACTTGTAGATTCCGATACTTCTCTTCAGGTTTATTGTATCCCTCTGACCTTCCTATTGACGATGAAACACAGAAATTGCATCGGAATTAAATAGAAAAAGGCACAATGTCGACTTAATTACAAGACGACTAACTCTTCTTACTGTCTATGTTTAGAAGCTTTCCTGTGACACTAGTTATATATTCCGATGCATCACTCCAGGTTTACTGTATCCCTTGGATCTTCTTATTGACGATGAAATACAGATATTGCACCGGAATTAAATAGAGAAGGCACAATGCCGACTTAAGTACAAGAAGACTTACTCTTCTTACTGACTATGCTTTGAACCATTCCTGTGACACTAGTTATAGAATCCTATGCTTCACTTCAGGGTTACTGTATACCTTGGAACTTCTTATTGACGATGAAACACAGAAATTGCATCGCAATTAAATACAAAAGGCACAATGCCGACTTAAGTACAAGAAGACTGACTCTTCTTACTGTCTATGTTTTGAACCATTCGTGTGACACTAGTTATAGATTCCGATGCATCACTTCAGGTTTTTCTGTATCCCTCTGACGTTATTGCCGATGAAACACAGATATGGCATCGGAATTAAATACAATAGGCACAATGCCGACTTAAGGACAGGAAGACTGACTCTTCTTACTGACTATGTTTTGAACCATTCCTGTGACACTAGTTATAGATTCCGATGCTTCACTTCAGGTTTGCTGTATCCCTCTGACCTTCTTATTGACTATGAAACACAGAAAATGCATCGGAATTAAATACAAAAGCCACAATGCCGACATAAGTAGAAGAAGACTGAACCTTCTTACTGTCTATGTTTTGAACCATTCCTGTGAATCTAGTTATAGATTCCGATGTTTCACTTCAGGTTTACTGTTTCCCTGGGAACTTCTTATTGACGATGAAACACAGAAATTGCATCGGAATTAAATACAAAGGGCACAATGCCGACTTAAGTAAAAGAAGACTGACTCTTCCTACTGTCTATTTTTTGAACCATTTCTGTGACACTAGTTACAGAGTTCGATGCTTCACTTCAGGTTTACTGTATCCCTTGGACCTTCTTATTGAGAATGAATCACAGAAATTGCATCGGAATTATATACAAAAGGCACAATGCCGACTTAAGTACAAGAAGACAGTTTCTTCTAACTGTCTATGTTTTGAACCATTCCATTGACACTAGTTATAAATTCCGATGCTTCACTCCAGGTTTACTGTATCCCTTGGACCTTCTTATTGACGATGAAACACAGAAATTGCATCGGAATTAAATAGAAAAGGCACAATGCCGACTGAAGTACAAGAAGACTGACTCTTCTTACTGACTATATTTTGAACCATTCCAGTGACACTAGTTATAGATTCCGATGCTTCACTTCAGGTTTACTGTATCCCTCTGACGTTAGTTCCGATGAAACACAGATATTGCATCGGAATTAAATACAAAAGGCACAATGCCGACTTAAGGACAAGAAGACTGACTCTTCTTACTGACTATGTTTTGAACCATTCCTGTGACACTAGTTATAGATTACGATGCTTCACTTCAGGTTTACTGTATCCCTCTGACCTTCTTATTGACTATGAAACACAGAAAATGCATCGGAATTAAATACAAAGGCCACAATGCCGACATAAGTAGAAGAAGACTGAGCCTTCTTACTGTCTATGTTTTGAACCATCACTGTGACACTAGTTGTAGATTCCGATGCTTCACTCAGGTTTACTGTATCCCTTGGACATTCTTATTGACGATGAAACACAGAAATTGCATCGGAATTAAATACAAAAGGCACAATGCCGACTTAAGGACAAGAAGACTGACACTTCTTACTGACTATGCTTTGAACCATTCCAGTGACACTAGTTATAGATTCCGATGCTTCACTTCAGGTTTACTGTATCCTTCTGACATACTTATTGACGGTGAAACACAGAAATTGCATCGGAATTAAATACAAGAGGCGCAATGCCGACTTAAGTACATGAAGACCGACTCTTCTTACTGAGAATGATTGAACCATTCCTGTGACACTAGTTATAAATTCCGATGCTTCACTTCAGGTTTACTGTATCTCTTGGACATTCTTATAAACAATGAAACACAGAAATTGCATCGGAATTGAATACAAAAGGCCCAATGCCGACTTAAGTGCAAGAAGAATAACTATTCTTACTGTCTATGATTTGAACCATTCCTGTGACACTAGTTCTAGATTCCGATGCTTCACTTCAGGTGTACTGCATCCTATGGACCCTCTTATTGACGAAGAAACACAGAAATTGCAACGGAATTAAATAGAAGAGGCACAATGCCGACTTAAGTACAAGAAGACTGACTCTTCTTACTGACTATGTTTTGAACCATTTCTGTGACACTAGTTATAGATTCCGATGCTTCACTTCAGGTTTACTATATCCCTTGGACCTTTTTATTGACGATGAAACACAGAAATTGCATCGGAATTAAATACAAGAGGCACAATGCCGACATAAGTAGAAGAAGCCTGAGCCTACTTACTGTCTATGTTTTGAACCATCACTGTGACACTAGTTGTAGATTGCGATGCTTCACTCCAGGTATACTGCATCCCTTGGACCCTCTTATTGACGATGAAACACAGAAATTGCAACGGAATTAAATAGAAGAGGCACAATGCCGACTTAAGTACAAGAAAACTGACTCTTCTTACTGACTATGTTTTGAACCATTTCTGTGACACTAGTTATAGATTCCGATGCTTCACTTCAGGTTTACTATATCCCTTGGACCTTTTTATTGACGATGAAACACAGAAATTGCATCGCAATTAAATACGAAAGGCAAAATGCCGGCTGAAGTACAAGAAGACTGACTCTTCCTACTTTCTATGCTTTGAACCATTCCTGTGACACTAGTTACAGATTCCGATGCTTCACTTCAGGTTTACTGTTTCCTTTGGACCTTCTAATTGACGATGAAACACAGAAATTGCATCGGAATTAAGTAGAAAAAGCACAATGCCGACTTAAGTACAAGAAGACTGACTCTACCTACTGTCTATGTTTTGAACCATTTCTGTGACACTAGTTATAGAGTCCAATGCTTCAAATCAGGTTTACTGTATCCCTTGGACCGTCTTATTGACGAGGAATCACAAAAATTGCATCGGAATTAAATACAAAAGCCACAATGCCGACTAAAGTACTAGAAGACTGACTCTTCTTACTGTCTATATTTTGAACCATTCCAGAGACACTAGTTATAGATTCAGATGCTTCACTTCAGGTTTACTGTATTCCTTCGACCTTCTTATTGACGATTATAACACATAAATTGCATCGGAATTAAATACAAAAGGCACAATGCCGACTTAAGTACAAGAAGACCGTCTCTTCTTACTGACTATGTTTGAACCATTCCTGTGACACTAGTTATAGATTCCGATGCTTTACTTCAGGTTTACTGTATACCTTGGACCTTCTTATTGACGATGAAACAAAGAAAATGCATCGGAATTAAATACAAGAGGCACAATGCCGACTTAAGTACAAGAAGGCTGATTCTTCCTTCTGTCTATGTTTTGAACCATTCCTGTGACACTAGTTGTGGATTGCGATGCTTCACTCCAGGTTCACTGTATCCCTTGGACCTTGTTATTGACGATGAAACACAGAAATTGCATCGGAATTAAGTAGAAAAGGCACAATGCCGACCTAAATACAAGAAGACTGACTCCTCTTACCGGCTATGTTTCGAACCATTCCTGTGACACTAGTTATAGATTCCGATGCTTCACTTCAGGTTTACAGTATCCCTTGGACCTTTTTCTTGACGATGAAAAACAGAAATTGCATCGGAATTAAATAGAAAAGGCACAATGTCGACTTAAGTACAAGAAGACTGACTCTTGTTATAGTCTATGTTTTAAACCATTCCTGTGACACTAGTAATAGATTCCGGTGCTACACTTTAGGTTTACTGTATACCTTGGAAGTTCTTATTGACGATGAAACACAGAAATTGCATCGGAATTAAATACAAAAGGCACAATGCCAACTTAAGTACAAGAGGACTGACTCTTCCTACTGTCTATGTTTTGAACCATTTCTGTGACAATGGTTATAGATTCCGATGCTTCATTCCAGGTTTACTATATCCCTTGGACCTTCTTATTGACGATGAAACACAGAAATTTCATCGGAATTCAACACAAAAGTCACAATGCCGACTTAAGGACATGAAGACTGACTCTTCTTACTGACTTTGTTTTGAACCATTCCTGTGTCACTAGTTATAGATTCCGATGCTTCACTTCAGTGTTACTGTATACCTTGGACATTCTTATTGACGATGAAACACAGAAATTGCATCGGAATTAAATACAAAAGGCACAATGCCGACTTAAGTACAAGAAGACTGACCCTTCCTAGTGTCAATGTTTTCAACCATTCCTGTGACACTAGTTTTGGATTACGATGCTTAACTTCAGGTTAACTGAATCCCTCAGACCTTCTTATTGACAATGAAACACAGATATTGCATCGGAATTAAATACAAAAGGCACAATGCCGACATTAGTACAAGAAGACTGACTCTTCTTACCGTCTATGTTTTGAACCATTCCTGTGACAGTAACCCTGAAGTGAAGCATCGGAATCTATAACTAGTGTCACAGGAATGGTTCAAAACCAAGTCAGTAAGAAGAGTCAGTCTTCTTGTCCTTAAGTCGGCATTGTGCCTTTTGTGTTTAATACCGAAGAAATTTCTGTGCTTCACTTCTGGTTTACTGTATCCCTCTGACCTTATTGCCGATGAAACACAGAAATTGCATCGGAATTAAATACAAAAGGCCCAATGCCGACTTAAGAACAAGAAGACTGACTCTTCTTACTGACTATGTTTTGAACCATTCCTGTGGCACTAGTTATAGATTCCGATGCTTCACTTCAGGTTTACTGTATCCCTCTGACCATCTTATTGACTATGAAACACAGAAATTGCATCGGAATTAAATACAAAAGCCACAATGCCGACTTAAGTACAAGAAGACTGACCCTTCTTACTGTCTTTGTTTTGAACCATTCCTGTGACACTAGTTATAGATTCCGATGCTTCACTTCAGGTTTACTGTTTCCCTTGGACCTTCTTATTGACGATGAAACACAGAAATTGCATCGGATTTAAATACAAAAGGCAAAATACCGACTTAAGTACAAGAAGACTGACTGTTCTTACTGTCTATGTTCTGAACCATTTCTGTGACACTAGTTATAGATTCCGATGCTTCACTCCAGGTTTACTATATCCCTTGGACCTTCTTATTGACGATGGAACAAAGAAATTGCATCGGAATTAAATACAAAAGGCACAATGCCGACTTAAGTACAAGAAGACGGTTTCTTCTAATTGTCTATGTTTTGAACCATTCCATTGACACTAGTTATAAATTCCGATGCCTCACTCCAGGTTTACTGTATCCCTTGGACCTTCTTATTGACGATGAAACAAAGAAATTGCATCGGAATTAAATAGAAAAGGCACAATGTCGACTTAATTACAAGACGACTGACTCTTCTTACTGTCTATGTTTAGAAGCTTTCCTGTGACACTAGTTATATATTACGATGCATCACTCCAATTTTACTGTATCCCTTGGATCTTCTTATTGACGATGAAACACAGATATTGCACCGGAATTAAATAGAGAAGGCACAATGCCGACTTAAGTACAAGAAGACTTATTCTTCTTACTGACTATGTTTTGAACCATTCCTGTGACACTAGTTATAGAATCCTATGCTTCCCTTCAGGATTACTGTATACCTTGGAACTTCTTATTGACGATGAATCACAGAAATTGCATCGGAATTAAATACAAAAGGCACAATGCCGACTTAAGTACAAGAAGACTGACTCTTCCTACTGTCAATGTTTTGAACCATTCCTGTGACACTAGTTTTGGATTCCGATGCTTCACTTCAGTTTAACTGTATCACTCAGACCTTCTTATTGACAATGAAACACAGAAATTGAGTCGGAATTAAATACAAAAGGCACAATGCCGACTTAAGTACAAGAAGACTGACTCTTCTTACTGTCTACGTTTTGAACCATTCGTGTGACACTAGTTATAGATTCCGATGCATCACTTCAGGTTTACTGTATCCCTCTGACGTTATTGCCGATAAAACACAGATATTGCATCGGAATTAAATACAAACGGCACAATGCCGACTTAAGTAAAAAAAGACTGACTCTTCCTACTGTCTATGTTTTGAACCATTTCTGTGACACTAGTTACAGAGTTCGATGCTTCACTTCAGGTTTACCGTATTCCGTGGACCTTCTTATTGATGATTAAATCACATAAATTGCATCGGAATTAAATACAAAAGGCACAATGTCGACTTAAATACAAGAAGACTGACTCTTCTTACTGTCTATGTTTTGAACCATCACTGTGACACTAGATGTAGATTCCGATGCTTCACTCCAGGTTTACTGTATCCCTTGGACATTCTTATTGACGATGAAACACAGAAATTGTATCGGAATTAAATACAAAAGGCACAATGCCGACTTAAGGAGAAGAAGACTGACTCTTCTTACTGACTATGCTTTGAACCATTCCTGTGACACTAGTTATAGATTCCGATGCTTCACTTCAGGTTTACTGTATCCCTCTGACCTTCTTATTGACGGTGAAACACTGAAATTGCATCGGAATTAAATACAAAAGGTGCAATGCCGACTTAAGTACATGAAGACCGACTCTTCTTACTGAGAATGATTGAACCATTCCTGTGACACTAGTTATAGATTCCGATGCTTCACTTCAGGTTTACTGTATCCCTTGGACATTCTTATAAACAATGAAACACAGAAATTGCATCGGAATTGAATACAAAAGGCACAATGCCGACTTAAGTGCAAGAAGAATAACTATTCTTACTGTCTATATTTTGAACCATTCCTGTGACACTAGTTATAGATTGCGATGCTTCACTCCCGGTATACTGCATCTTTTGGACCCTCTTGTTGACGATGAAACACAATAATTGCATCGGAATTAAATAGAAAAGGCACAATGCCGACTTAAGTACAAGAAGACTGACTCTTCTTACTGACTATGTTTTGAACCATTCCTGTGACACTAGTTATAGATTCCGATGCTTCACTTCAGGTGTACTGTAACCCTCTGACCTTATTTACGATGAAACACAGAAATTGCATCGGAATTAGATACAAAGGCACAATGCCGACTTAAGGACAAGAAGACTGACTCTTCATACTGACTATGTTTTGAACCATTTCTGTGACACTAGTTATAGATTAAGATGCTTCACTTCAGGTTTACTATATCCCTTGGACCCATTTATTGACGATGAAACACAGAAATTGCATCGGAATTAAATACGAAAGGCAAAATGCCGGCTGAAGTACAAGAAGACTGACTCTTCCTACTTTCTATGTTTTGAACTATTCCTGTGACACTAGTTATAGATTCCGATGCTTCACTTCAGGTGTACTGTATCCCTCTGACCTTATTTACGATGAAACACAGAAATTGCATCGGAATTAGATTCAAAGGCACAATGCCGACTTAAGGACAAGAAGACTGACTCTTCTTACTGACTATGTTTTGAACCATTCCTGTGACTCTATTTATAGATTCCGATGCTTTACTTCAGGTTTACAATATCCCTTGGACCCTTTTATTGACGATGAAACACAGAAATTGCATCGGAATTAAATAAAAAAGCCACAATGCCGACTTAAGTACAAGAAGACAGACTCTTCTTACTGTCTGTGATTTGAACCATTCCTGTGACACTAGTTATAGATTCCGACGCTTCACTTCAGGTTTACTGTTTCCTTTGGACCTTCTAATTGACGATGAAACACAGAAATTGCATCGGAATTAAATAGAAAAGGCACAATGCCGACTTAAGTACAAGAAGACTGACTCTTCCTACTGTCTATGTTTTGAACCATTTCTGTGACACTAGTTATAGAGTCCAATGCTTCACTTCAGGTTTACTGTATCCCTTGGACCGTCTTATTGACGATGAATCACAGAAATTGAATCGGAATTAAATACAAAAGCCACAATGCCGACTAAAGTACTAGAAGACTGACTCTTCTTACTGTCTATATTTTGAACCATTCCAGTGACACTAGTTATAGATTCCGATGCTTCAATTCAGGTTTACTGTATTCCTTGGACCTTCTTATTGACGATTATAACACATAAATTGCATCGGAATTAAATACAAAAGGCACAATGGCGACTTAAGTACAAGAAGACTGACTCTTCTTACTGTCTATGTTTGAACCATTACTGTGACACTACTTATAGATTCCGATGATTCACTCCAGGTTTACTGTATCCCTTGGACCATCTTATTGACGATGAAACACAGAAATTGCATCGGAATTAAATAGATAAGGCACAATGCCGACTGAAGTACAAGAAGACTCACTCTTCCTACTGTCTATGTTTTGAACCATTCCTGCGACACTTGTTTTGGATTCCGATGCTTCACTTAAGGTTTACTGTATCCCTCTGACCTTCATATGGACGATGATACACATAAATTGCATCGGAATTAAATACAAAAGCCACAATGCCGACTTAAATACAGGAAGACTGACTCTTCGTACTGTCTATGTTTTGAACCATTCCTGTGACACTAGTTATAGATTCCGATGCTTCACTCCAGGTTTACTGTATCCCTTGGACCTTCTTATTGACGATGAAACACAAATATTGCGTCGGAATTAAATACAAAAGGCACAATGCCGACTTAAGTACAAGAAGGCTGATTCTTCCTACTGTCTATGTTTTGAACCATTCCTGTGACATTAGTTGTGGATTGCGATGCTTCACTCCAGGTTCACTGTATCCCTTGGACCTTGTTATTGACGATGAAACACAGAAATTGCATCGGAATTAAATACGAAAGGCAAAATGCCGGCTGAAGTACAAGAAGACTGACTCTTCCTACTTTCTATGTTTTGAACCATTCCTGTGACATTAGTTATAGATTCCGATGCTTCACTTCAGGTGTACTGTATCCCTCTGACCTTATTTACGATGAAACACAGAAATTGCATCATAATTAGATACAAAGGCACAATGCCGACTTAAGGCCAAGAAGACTGACTCTTCTTACTGACTATGTTTTGAACCATTCCTGTGACTCTAGTTATAGATTCCGATGCTTTACTTCAGGTTTACTATATCCCTTGGACCGTTTTATTGACGATGAAACACAGAAATTGCATCGGAATTAAATAAAAAAGCCATAATGCCGACTTAAGTACAAGAAGACAGACTCTTCTTACTGTCTATGATTGAACCATTCCTGTGACACTAGTTATAGATTCCGACGCTTCACTTCAGGTATACTGTTTCCTTTGGACCTTCTAATTGACGATGAAACACAGAAATTGCATCGGAATTAAATAGAAAAGGCACAATGCCGACTTAAGTACAAGAAGACTGACTCTTCCTACTGTCTATGTCTTGAACCATTTCTGTGACACTAGTTATAGAGTCCAATGCTTCACTTCAGGTTTACTGTATCCCTTGGACCGTCTTATTGACGATGAATAACAGAAATTGCATCGGAATTAAATACAAAAGCCACAATGCCGACTGAAGTACTAGAAGACTGACTCTTCTCACTGTCTATATTTTGAACCATTGCAGTGACACTAGATATAGATTCCCATGCTTCAATTCAGGTTTACTGTATTCCTTGGACCTTCTTATTGACGATTATAACACATAAATTGCATCGGAATTAAATACAAAAGGCACAATGGCGACTTAAGTACAAGAAGACTGACTCTTCTTACTGTCTATGTTTGAACCATTACTGTGACACTACTTATAGATTCCGATGCTTCACTCCAGATTTACTGTATCCCTTGGACCTTCTTATTGACGATGATACACAAATATTGCGTCGGAATTAAATACAAAAGGCACAATGCCGACTTAAGTACAAGAAGGCTGATTCTTCCTACTGTCTATGTTTTGAACCATTCCTGTGAGACTAGTTGTGGATTGCGATGCTTCACTCCAGGTTCACTGTATCCCTTGGACCTTGTTATTGACGATGAAACACAGAAATTGCATCGGAATTAAGTAGAAAAGGCACAATGCCGATTTAAATACAAGAAGACTGACTCCTCTTACCGGCTATGTTTCGAACCATTCCTGTGACACTAGTTATAGATTCCGATGCTTCACTTCAGGTTTACAGTATCCCTTGGACCTTTTTCCTGACGATGAAAAACAGAAATTGCATCGGAATTAAATAGAAAAGGCACAATGTCGACTTAAGTACAAGAAGACTGACTCTTGTTACATTCTATGTTTTGAACCATTCCTGTGACACTAGTTATAGATTCCGATGCTACACTCCAGGTTTGCTGTGTCCCTTGGACCTTCTTATTGACGATGAAACACAGAAATTGCATCGGAATTAAAAAGAAAAGGCACAATGCCGACTTAAGTACAAGAAGACTGACTCTTCTTACTGCCTATGTTTTGAACCATTCCTGTGACACTAGTAATAGATTCTGGTGCTACACTTCAGGTTTACTGTATACCTTGGATGTTCTTATTGACGATGAAACACAGAAATTGCATCGGAATTAAATACAAAAGGCACAATGCCGACTTAAGTACAAGAAGACTGACTCTTCCTACTGTCTATGTTTTGAACCATTTCTGTGACACTAGTTATAGAGTCCGATGCTGCACTTCAGGTTTACTATATCCCTTGGACCCTTTTATTGACGATGAAACACAGAAATTGCATCGGAATTAAATACGAAAGGCAAAATGCCGGCTGAATTACAAGAAGACTGACTCTCCCTACTTTCTATGTTTTGAACCATTCCTGTGACACTAGTTATAGATTCCGATGCTTCACTTCAGGTGTACTGTATCCCTCTGACCTTATTTACGATGAAACACAGAAATTGCATCGGAATTAGATACAAAGGCACAATGCCGACTTAAGGACAAGAAGACTGACTCTTCTTACTGACTATGTTTTGAACCATTCCTGTGACTCTATTTATAGATTCCGATGCTTTACTTCAGGTTTACTATATCCCTTGGACCCTTTTATTGACGATGAAACACAGAAAGTGCATCGGAATTAAATAAAAAAGCCACAATGCCGACTTAAGTACAAGAAGACAGACTCTTCTTACTGTCTATGATTTGAACCATTCCTGTGACACTAGTTATAGATTCCGACGCTTCACTTCAGGTTTACTGTTTCCTTTGGACCTTCTAATTGACGATGAAACACAGAAATTGCATCGGAATTAAATAGAAAAGGCACAGTGCCGACTTAAGTACAAGAAGACTGACTCTTCCTACTGTCTATGTTTTGAACCGTATCTGTGACACTAGTTATAGAGTCCAATGCTTCACTTCAGGTTTACTGTATCCCTTGGACCGTCTTATTGACGATGAATCACAGAAATTGCATCGGAATTAAATACAAAAGCCACAATGCCGACTAAAGTACTGGAAGACTGACTCTTCTTACTGTCTATATTTTGAACCATTCCAGTGACACTAGTTATAGATTCCGATGCTTATTTTCAGGTTTACTGTATTCCTTGGACCTTCTTATTGACGATTATAACACATAAATGGCATCGGAATTAAATACAAAAGGCACAATGCCGACTTAAGTACAAGAAGACTGACTCTTCTTACTGACTATGATTTGAACCATTCCTGTGACACAAGTTATAGATTCCGATGCTTCACTTCAGATTTACTGTATCCCTTGGACCTTCTTATTGACGATGAAACACAGATATTGCACCGGGATTATATAGAAAAGGCACACTGACGACTTAAGTACAAGATGACTGACTCTTCTTACTGTCAATGTATTGTACCATTCTTGTGACACTAGTTATAGATTCCGATGCTTCACTCCAGGTTTACTGTATCCCTTGGACCTTCTTATTGACGATGAAACACAGAAATTGCATCGGAATTAAATAGAAAAGGCACAATGCCGACTTAAGTACAAGAAGACTGACTCTTCTTACTGATTATAGTTTGAACCATTCCTGTGACACTAGTTATAGATTCCGATATTTTACTTCAGGTTTACTGTGTACCTTGGACCTTCTTATTGACAATGAAACACAGATATTGCATCGGAATTAAATACAAAAGGCACAATGCCGACTTAAGTACAAGCAGACTGACTCTTCTTACTATGTTTTGAACCATTCCTGTTACACTAGTTATAGATTCCGATGCTTCACTTTAGGTTTACTGTATACCCTGGACCTTCTTAGTAACGATGAAGCACGGAAATTGCATCGGAATTAAATACAAAAGGCACAATGCCGACTGAAGTACAAGACGACTGACTCATCCTACTGTCTATGTTTTGAACCATTCCTGCGACACTAGTTTTGGATTCCGATGCTTCCCTTCAGGTTTACTGTATCACTCATACCTTCTAACTGACAATGAAACACAGAAATTGCATCGGAAATAAGTACCAAAGGCACAATGCCGACTTAAGTACAAGAAGACTGACTCTTCCTACTGTCTATGTTTTGAACCATTCCTGTGACACTAGCTATAGATTCCGATGCTTCACTTCAAGTTTACTGTATCCCTCTGACCTTATTGCCGATGAAACACAGAAATTGCATCGGAATTAAATGCAAAAGGCACAATGCCGACTTAAGGACAAGAAGACTGACTCTTCTTACTGACTATGGTTTGATCCTTTCCTGTGACTCTATTTATAGATTCCGATGCTTCACTTCAGGTTTACTGTATCCCTCTGACCTTCTTATTGACGATGAAACACAGAAATTGCATCGGAAATAAATACAAAAGCCACAATGCCGACTTAAATACAAGAAGACTGACTCTTCTTACTGTCTATGTTTGTACCATTCCTGTGACACTAGTTATAGATTCCGATGCATTACTTCAGGTTTACTGTATACCTTGGACCTTCTTACTGACGATGAAACACAGAAATTGCATCGGAATTAAATACAAAAGGCACAATGCCGACTTAAGTACAAGAAGACTGACTCCTCCTACTGTCTATGTTTAGAACCATTCCTGTGACACTAGTTATAGATTCCGATGCTACACTTCAGTTTTACTGTATACCTTGGAAGTTCTTATTGACGATGAAACACATAAATTGCATCGGAATTAAATACAAAAGGCACAATGGCGACTTATGGAAAAGAAGACTGTCTCTTCTAATTGACTATGTTTTGAACCATTCCTGTGACACTAGTTATAGATTGCGATGCTTCACTTCAGGTTTACTGTTTCCTTGGACCTTCTTATTGACGATGAAACACAGAAATTGCATCGGAATTAAATACAAAAGGCACAATGCCGACTTAAGTACAAGAAAACTGACTCCTCTTACTATGATTGAACCATTCCTGTGACACTAGTTATAGATTCCGATGCTTCACTTCAGGTTTACTGTATCCCACTGTCCTTCTTATTGACGGTGGAACACAGAAATTGCGTCGGAATTAAATACGAAAGGCGCAATGCCGTCTTAAGTGCTAGAAGACTGACTCTTCTTACTGACTATGTTATGAACCTTTCCTGTGACACTAGTTATAGATTCCGATGCTTCACTTCAGGTTTACTGTATCCCTGTGACCTTCTAATTGACGATGAAACACAGAGATTGCATCGGAATTAAATAGAAAAGGCACAATGCCGACTTAAGTACAAGAAGACTGACTCTTCTTACTGTCTATGTTTTGAACCATTCCTGTGGCACTAGTTTAGGATTCCGATGCTTCACTTCAGGTTTACTGTTTCCCTTGGACCTTCTTATTGACGATGAAACACAGAAATTGCATCGGAATTAAATAGAAAAGGCACAATGCCGACTAAAGTACAAGAAGACTGACTCTTCTTACTGTCTATATTTTGAACCATTCCAGTGACACTACTTACAGATTCCGATGGTTCACTTCAGGTTTACTGTATTCCTTGGACCTTCTTATTGACGATTAAAACGCATAAATGGCATCGGAATTAAATACAAAACGCACAATGCCGACTTAAGTACAAGAAGACTGACTCTTCTAACTGTCTATGTTTTGAACCATTACTGTGACACTAGTTATAGATTCCGATGCATCACTCCAGGTTTACTGTACCCCTTGGACCTTCTTATTGACGATGAAACACAGAAATTGCATCGGAACTAAATACAAAAGGCACAATGCCGAATTAAGTACAAGAAGACTGACTCTTCTTACTGACTATTATTTGAACCAATCCTGTGACACTAGTTATAGATTCCGATGCTTCACTTAAGATTTACTGTATCCCTTGGACCTTCATATTGACGATGAAACACAGAAATTGCATCGGGATTAAATAGAAAAGGCACACTAACGACTTAAGTACAAGAAGACTGACTCTTCTTACTGTCTATGTATTGTACCATTCTTGTGACACTAGTTATAGATTCCGATGCTTCACTCCAGGTTTACTGTATCCCTTGGACCGTCTTATTGACGATGAAACACAGAAATTGCATCGGAATTAAATAGAAAAGGCACAATGCCGACTTAAGTACAAGAAGACTGACTCTTCTTACTGATTATAGTTTGAACCATTCCTGTGACACTAGTTATAGATTCCGATGCTTCACTTCAGGTTTACTGTATCCCTCTGACCGTCTTATTGACGATGAAACACAGAAATTGCATCGGAATTACATACAAAAGGGACAATGCCGACTTAAGTACCCGAAGACTGACTCTTCTTACTGTCTATGTTTGTATTATTCCTGTGACACTAGTTATAGATTCCGATGCTTCACTTCAGGTTTACTGTATACCTTGGACCTTCTTATTGACGATGAAACACAGAAAATGCATCGGAATTAAATACATAAGGCACAATGCCGACTGAAGTACAAGAAGGCTGATTCTTCCTACTGTCTATGTTTTGAACCATTCCTGTGAAACTAGTTGTGGATTCCGATGCTTCACTTCAGGTTAACTGTATCCCTCTGACCTTCTTATTGACGATGAAACACAGAAATTGCATCGGAATTAAATACAAAAGGCACAATGTCGACTTAAGTACAAGAAGACTGACTCTTCTTACTGTCTATGTTTTGAACAATTCCTGTGACACTAGTTATAGATTCCGATGCTTCACTCCAGGTTTACTGTATCCCTTGGACCATCTTATTGACGATGAAACACAGAAATTGCATCGGAATTAAATAGAAAAGGCACAATGCCGACATAAGTACAAGAAGACTTACTCTTCTTACTGCCTATGTTTTGAATCATTCCTGTGACACTAGTTATAGATTCCGATGCTACACTTCAGGTTTACTGTATACCTTGGAAGTTCTTATTGACGACGAAACACAGAAATTGCATCGGAATGAAATACAAAAGGCACAATGGCGACTTATGGACAAGAAGAGTGTCTCTTCTTACTGACTATGTTTTGAACCATTCCTGTGACACTAGTTATAGATTCCGATGCTTCACTTCAGGTTTACTGTATCCCTCTTACCGTTTTGCCGATGAAACACAGAAATTGCATCGGAAATAAATACAAAAGGCACAATGGCGACTTAAGGAAAAGAAGACTGTCTCTTCTAATTGACTATGTTTTGAACCATTCCTGTGACACTAGTTATCGATTGCGATGCTTCACTTCAGGTTTACTGTTTCCCTTGGACCTTCTTATTGACGATGAAATACAGAAATGGCATCGGAATTAAATACAAAAGGCACAATGGCGACTTAAGGAAATGAAGACTGTCTCTTTTAACTGACTATGTTTTGAACCATTCCTGTGACACTAGTTATAGATTGCGATGCTTCACTTCAGGTTTACTGTTTCCCTTGGACCTTCTTATTGACGATGAAACACAGAAATTGCATCGGAATTAAATACAAAAGGCACAATGACGACTTAAGTACTAGAAGACTGACTCTTCTTACTGTCTATGTATTCTACCAATCCTGTGACACTAGTTATAGATTCCGATGCATTACTTCAGGTTTACTGTATCCCTCTGACCTTATTGCCGATGAAACACAGAAATTGCATCGGAATTAAATACAAAAGGCACAATGGCGACTTAAGGAAAAGGAGACTGTCTCTTCTAACTGACTATGTTTTGAACCATTCCTGTGACACTAGTTATAGACTGCGATGCTTCACTTCAGGTTTACTGTTTCCCTTGGACCTTCTTATTGACGATGAAACACAGAAATTGCATCGGAATTAAAAACAAAAGGCACAATGGCGACTTAAGTACAAGAAGAGTGTCTCTTCTTACTGACTATGTTTTGAACCATTCCTGTGACACTAGTTATAGATTCCGATGCTTCACTTCAGGTTTACTGTATCCCTCTGACCTTATTGCCGATGAAACACAGAAATTGCATCGGAATTAAATACAAAAGGCATAATGGCGACTTAAGGAAAAGAAGACTGTCTCTCCTAATTGACTATGTTTTGAACCATTCCTGTGACACTAGTTATAGATTGCGATGCTTCACTTCGGGTTTACTGTTTCCCTTGGACCTTCTTATTGACGATGAAACACAGAAATTGCATCGGAATTAAATACAAAAGGCACAATGGCGACTTAAGGAAAAGAAGACTGACTCTTCTTACTGCCTATGTTTTGAATCATTCCTGTGACACTAGTTATAGATTCCGATGCTACACTTCAGGTTTACTGTATACTTTGGAAGTTCTTATTGACGATGAAACACAGAAATTGCATCGGAATTAAATACAAAAGGCACAATGCCGACTTAAGGACAAGAAGAGTGTCTCTTCTTACTGAAAATGTTTTGAACCATTCCTGTGACACTAGTTATAGATTCCGATGCTTCACTTCAGGTTTACTGTATCCCTCTGACCTTATTGCCGATGAAACACAGAAATTGCATCGGAATTAAATACAAAAGGCACAATGGCGACTTAAGGAAGGGAAGACTGTCTCTTCTAATTGACTATGTTTTGAACCATTCCTGTGACACTAGTTATAGATTGCGATGCTTCACTTCAGGTTTACTGTTGCCCTTGGACCTTCTTATTGACGATGAAACACAGAAATTGCATCGGAATTAAATACAAAAGGCACAATGGCGACTTAAGGAAAAGAAGACTGTCTCTTCTAACTGACTATGTTTTGAACCATTCCTGTGACACTAGTTATAGATTGCGATGCTTTACTTCAGGTTTACTGTTTCCCTTGGACATTCTTATTGACGATGAAACACAGAAATTGCATCGGAATTAAATACGAAAGGCGCAATGCCGACTTAAGTGCATAAGACTGACTCTTCTTACTGACTATGTTATGAACCATTCCTGTGACACTAGTTATAGATTCCGATGCTTCACTTCAGGTTTACTGTATCCCTGTCACCTCTCTATTGACGATGAAACACAGAGATTGCATCGGAATTAAATAGAAAAGCCACAATGCCGACTTAAGTACAAGAAGACTGACTCTTCTTACTGTCTATGTTTTGAACCATTCCTGTGGCACTAGTTTTAGATTCCGATGCTTCACTTCAGGTTTACTGTATCCCTTGGACCTTCTTATTGACGATGAAACACCGAAATTGCATCGGAATTAAATAGAAAAGGCACAATGCCGACTAAAGTACAAGAAGTCTGGCTCTTCTTACTGTCTATATTTTGAACCACTCCAGTGACACTATTTATAGATTCCGATGGTTCACTTCAGGTTTACTGTATTCCTTGGACCTTCTTACTGACGATTAAAACACATAAATGGCATCGGAATTAAATACAAAAGGCACAATGCCGACTTAAGTACAAGAAGACTGACTCTTCTAACTGTCTATGTTTTGAACCATTACTGTGACACTAGTTATAGATTCCGATGCTTCACTCAAGGTTTACTGTACCCCTTGGACCTTCTTATTGACGATGAAACACAGAAATTGCATCGGAATTAAATAGAAAAGGCACAATGCCGACTTAAGTACAAGATGACTGACTCTTCTTACTGATTATAGTTTGAACCATTCCTGTGACACTAGTTATAGATTCCGATACTTTCCTTCAGGTTTACTGTGTACCTTGGACCTTCTTATTGACGATGAAACACAGAAATTGCATCGGAATTAAATACAAAAGGCACAATGCCGACTTAAGTATAAGCAGACTGACTCTTCTTACTATGTTTGAACCATTCCTGTTACACTAGTTATAGATTCCGATGCTTCACTTTAGGTTTACTGTATACCATGGACCTTCTTAGTGACGATGAAACACAGAAATTGCATCGGAATTAAATACAAAAGTACAATGCCGACTGAAGTACAAGAAGGCTGACTCATCCTACTGTCTATGTTTTAAAACATTCCTGCGACACTAGTTTTGGATTCCGATGCTTCGCTTCAGGTTTACTGTATCACTCATACCTTCTAATTGACAATGAAACACAGAAATTGCATCGGAAATAAGTACCAAAAGCACAATGACGACTTAAGTACAAGAAGACTAACTCTTCCTACTGTCTATGTTTTGAACCATTCCTGCGACACTAGCTATAGATTCCGATGCTTCACTTCAAGTTTACTGTATCCCTCTGACCTTATTGCCGATGAAACACAGAAATTGAATCGGAATTAAATACAAAAGGCACAATGCCGACTTAAGGACAAGAAGACTGACTCTTCTTACTGACTATGGTTTGAACCTTTCCTGTGACTCTATTTATAGATTCCGATGCTTCACTTCAGGTTTACTGTATCCCTCTGACCTTCTTATTGACGATGAAACACAGAAATTGCATCGGAAATAAATACAAAAGCCACAATGCCGACTTCAATACAAGAAGACTGACTCTTCTTACTGTCTATGTTTGAACCATACCTGTGACACCAGTTATTGATTCCGATGCTTCACTCCAGGTTTACTGTATCCCTTGGACCTTCTTATTGACGATGAAACACAGAAATTGCATCGGAATTAAATACAAAAGGCACAGTGCCGACTTAAGTACAAGAAGACTGACTCTTCTTACTGACTATGTCTTGAACCATTACTGTGACACTAGTTATAGATTCCGATGCTTCACTTCAGGTTTACTGTATCCCTCTGACCGTCTTATTGACGATGAAACACAGAAATTGCATCGGAATTAAATACAAAAGGGACAATGCCGACTTAAGTACCCGAAGACTGACTCTTCTTACTGTCTATGTTTGTACCATTCCTGTGACACTAGTTATAGATTCCGATGCTTCACTTCAGGTTTACTGTATACCTTGGACCTTCTTATTGACGATGAAACACAGAAAATGCATCGGAATTAAATACATAAGGCACAATGCCGACTGAAGTACAAGAAGGCTGATTCTCCCTACTGTCTATGTTTTGAACCATTACTGTGACACTAGTTGTGGATTCCGATGCTTCACTTCAGGTTTACTGTATCCCTCTGACCTTCTTATTGACGATGAAACACAGAAATTGCATCGGAATTAAATACAAAAGGCACAATGTCGACTTAAGTACAAGAAGACTGACTCTTCTTACTATCAATGTTTTGAACCATTCCTGTGACACTAGTTATAGATTCCGATGCTTCACTGCAGGTTTACTGTATCCCTTGGACCATCTTATTGACGATGAAACACAGAAATTGCATCGGAATTAAATAGAAAAGGCACAATGCCGACTTAAGTACAAGAAGACTGACTCTTCTTACTGCCTATGTTTTGAATCATTCCTGTGACACTAGTTATAGACTCCGATGCTACACTTCAGGTTTACTGTATACCTTGGAAGTTCTTATTGACGATGAAACACAGAAATTGCATCGGAATTAAATTCAAAAGGCACAATGGCGACTTAAGGAAAAGAAGACTGTCTCTTCTAACTGACTATGTTTTGAACCATTCCTGTGACACTAGTTATAGATTGCGATGCTTCACTTCAGGTTTACTGTTTCCCTTGGACCTTCTTATTGACGATGAAACACAGAAATTGCATCGGAATTAAATACAAAAGGCACAATGACGACTTAAGTACAAGAAGACTGACTCTTCTTACTGTCTATGTATTCTACCATTCCTGTGACACTAGTTATAGATTCCGATGCTTCACTTCAGGTTTACTGTATCCCTCTGACCTTATTGCCGATGAAACACAGAAATTGCATCGGAATTAAATACAAAAGGCACAATGGCGACTTAAGGAAAAGGAGACTGTCTCTTCTAACTGACTATGTTTTGAACCATTCCTGTGACACTAGTTATAGATTGCGATGCTTCACTTCAGGTTTACTGTTTCCCTTGGACCTTCTTATTGACGATGAAACACAGAAATTGCATCGGAATTAAAAACAAAGGGCACAATGCCGACTTATATACAAGAAGACTGTCTCTTCCTACTGTCTATGTTTTGAACCATTTCTGTGACACTAGTTATAGAGTCCGATGCTGCACTTCAGGTTTACTGTATCCCTTGGACCTTCTTATTGACGATGAAACACAGAGATTGCATCGGAATTAAAAACAAAAGGCACAATGCCGACTTAAGTACAAGAAGATTGACTCTTCCTACTGTCTATGTTTTGAACCATTTCTGTGACACTAGTTATAGAGTCCGATGCTGCACTTCAGGTTTACTGTATCCCTTGGACCTTCTTATTGACGATGAAAAACAGATATTGCATCGGAATTAAATACAAAAGGCACAATGCCGACTTAAAGACAAGAAGACTGACTCTTCTTACTGTCTATGATTTGAACCATTACTGTGACACTAGTTATAGATTCCGATGCTTCATTCCAGGTTTGCTGTATCCCTTGGACCTTCTTATTGACGATGAAACACAGAAATTGCATCGGAATTAAATATAAAAGGCACAATGCCGACTTAAGTACAAGAAGACTGACTCTTCTTACTGTCTATGTTTGAACCATTCCTGTGACACTAGTTATAGATTCCGATGCTACACTTCCTGTTTACTGTATCCCTCTGACCTTCTTAATGACGGTGAAACACAGAAATTGCATCGGAATTAAATACGAAAGGCACAATGCCGACTTAAGTACAAGAAGACTGACTCTTCTTACTGACTATGTTTTGAAGCATTCCTGTGACACTAGTTATAGTTTCCGATGCTTCACTTCAGGTTTACTGTATCCCTTGGACCTTCTTATTGACGATGAAACACAGAAATTGCATCGGGATTAAATAGAAAAGGCACAATGACGACTTAAGTACAAGAAGACTGACTCTTCTTACTGTCTATGTTTTTAACCATTCCTGTGACACTAGTTATTGATTCCGATGCTTCACTCCAGGTTTACTGTATCCCTTGGACCTTCTTATTGACGATGAAACTCAGAAATTGCATCGGAATTAAATACAAAAGGCACAATGCCGACTTAAGTACAAGAAGACTGACTCTTCTTACTGACTATGTTTGAACCATTCCTGTGACACTAGTTTTAGATTCCGATGCTTCACTTCAGGTTTACTGTATCCCCCTGACCTTCTTATTGACGATGAAACACAGAAATTGCATCGTAATTAAATACAATAGGGACAATGCCGACTTAAGTACAAGAAGACTAACTCTTCTTACTGACTATGTTTTGAACCATTCCTGTGGCACTAGTTTTAGATTTCGATGCTTCACTTCAGGTTTACTGTTTCCCTTGGACCTTCTCATTGACGATGAAACACAGAGATTGCATCGGAATTAAATAGAAAAGGCACAATGCCGACTTATGTACAAGAAGACTGACTCTTCTTACTGTCTATGTTTTGAACCATTCCTGTGGCACTAGTTTTAGATTCCGATGCTTCACTTCAGGTTCACTGTTTCCCTTGGACCTTCTTATTGACGATGAAACACAGAAATTGCATCGGAATTAAATAGAAAAGGCACAATGCCGACTTAAGTACAAGAAGACTGACTCTTCCTACTGTCTATGTTTGAACCATTTCTGTGGCACCAGTTATAGAGTCCGATGCTTCACTTCAGGTTTACTGTATCCCTTGGACCTTCTTATTGACGATGAATCACAGAAATGGCATCGGAATTAAATACAAAAGGCACAATGCCGACTAAAGTACAAGAAGACTGACTCTTCTTACTGTATATATTTTGAACCATTCCAGTGACACTAGTTATAGATTCCGATGCTTCACTCCAGGTTGACTGTATCCCTTGGACCATCTTATTGACGATGAAACACAGTAATTGCATCGGAATTAAATAGAAAAGGCACAATGCCGACTTAAGTACAAGAAGACTGACTCTTCTTACTGCCTATGTTTTGAATCATTCCTGTGACACTAGTTATAGATTCCGATGCTACACTTCCGGTTTACTGTATCCCTCTGACCTTCTTATTGACGGTGAAACACAGAAATTGCATCGGAATTAAATACGAAAGGCACAATGCCGACTTAAGTACAAGAAGACTGACTCTTCTTACTGACTATGTTTTGAAGCATTCCTGTGACACTAGTTATAGTTTCCGATGCTTCACTTCAGGTTTACTGTATCCCTTGGACCTTCTTATTGACGATGAAACACAGAAATTGCATCGGGATTAAATAGAAAAGGCACAATGACGACTTAAGGAAAATAAGACTGACTCTTCTTACTGTCTATGTTTTTAACCATTCCTGTGACACTAGTAATTGATTCCGATGCTTCACTCCAGGTTTACTGTATCCCTTGGACCTTCTTATTGACGATGAAACACAGAAATTGCATCGGAATTAAATACAAAAGGCACAATGCCGACTTAAGTACAAGAAGACTGACTCTTCTTACTGACTATGTTTGAACCATTCCAGTGACACTAGTTTTAGATTCCGATGCTTCACTTGAGGTTTACTGTATCCCCCTGACCTTCTTACTGACGATGAAACACAGAAATTGCATCGGATTTAAATACAAAAGGGACAATGCCGACTTAAGTACAAGAAGACTGACTCTTCTTACTGACTATGTTTTGAACCATTCCTGTGGCACTAGTTTTAGATTCTGATGCTTCACTTCAGGTTTACTGTTTCCCTCGGACCTTCTTATTGACGATGAAACACAGAGATTGCATCGGAATTAAATAGAAAAGGCACAATGACGACTTATGTACAAGAAGACTGACTCTTCTTACTGTCTATGTTTTGAACCATTCCTGTGGCACTAGTTTTAGATTCCGATGCTTCACTTCAGGTTTACTGTTTCCCTTGGACCTTCTTATTGACGATGAATCACAGAAATGGCATCGGAATTAAATACAAAAGGCACAATGCCGACTAAAGTAAAAGAAGACTGACTCT
This sequence comes from Schistocerca serialis cubense, assembly GCF_023864345.2. Lineage (NCBI taxonomy): Eukaryota > Metazoa > Arthropoda > Insecta > Orthoptera > Acrididae > Schistocerca > Schistocerca serialis. The sequence goes on along the minus strand of NC_064641.1, from coordinate 976,225,299 downwards.
TCTTACTGTCTATATTTTGAACCATTCCAGTGACACTAGTTATAGATTCCGATGCTTCACTCCAGGTTTACTGTATCCCTTGGACCATCTTATTGACGATGAAACACAGAAATTGCATCGGAATTAAATAGGAAAGGCACAATGCCGACTTAAGTACAAGAAGACTGACTCTTCTTACTGCCTATGTTTTGAATCATTCCTGTGACACTAGTTATAGATTCCGATGCTACACTTCAGGTTTACTGTATACCTTGGAAGTTCTTATTGACGATGAAACACAGAAATTGCATCGGAATTAAATACAAAAGGCACAATGGCGACTTAAGGACAAGAAGAGTGTCTCTTCTTACTGACTACGTTTTGAACCATTCCTGTGACACTAGTTATAGATTCCGATGCTTCACTTCAGGTTTACTATACCCCTCTGACCTTATTGCCGATGAAACACAGAAATTGCATCGGAATTAAATACAAAAGGCACAATGGCGACTTAAGGAAAAGAAGACTGTCTCTTCTAATTGACTATGTTTTGAACCATTCCTGTGACACTAGTTATTGATTGCGATGCTTCACTTCAGGTTTACTGTTTCCCTTGGACCTTCTTATTGACGATGAAACACAGAAATCGCATCGGAATTAAATGGAAAAGGCACAATGTCGACTTAAGTACAAGATGACTGACTCTTCTTACTGATTATAGTTTGAACCATTCCTGTGACACTAGTTATAGATTCCGATACTTTCCTTCAGGTTTACTGTGTACCTTGGACCTTCTTATTGACGATGAAACACAGAAATTGCATCGGAATTAAATACAAAAGGCACAATGCCGACTTAAGTATAAGCAGACTGACTCTTCTTACTATGTTTGAACCATTCCTGTTACACTAGTTATAGATTCCGATGCTTCACTTTAGGTTTACTGTATACCATGGACATTCTTAGTGACGATGAAACACAGAAATTGCATCGGAATTAAATACAAAAGTACAATGCCGACTGAAGTACAAGAAGGCTGACTCATCCTACTGTCTATGTTTTAAAACATTCCTGCGACACTAGTTTTGGATTCCGATGCTTCGCTTCAGGTTTACTGTATCACTCATACCTTCTAATTGACAATGAAACACAGAAATTGCATCGGAAATAAGTACCAAAAGCACAATGACGACTTAAGTACAAGAAGACTAACTCTTCCTACTGTCTATGTTTTGAACCATTCCTGCGACACTAGCTATAGATTCCGATGCTTCACTTCAAGTTTACTGTATCCCTCTGACCTTATTGCCGATGAAACACAGAAATTGAATCGGAATTAAATACAAAAGCCACAATGCCGACTTAAGGACAAGAAGACTGACTCTTCTTACTGACTATGGTTTGAACCTTTCCTGTGACTCTATTTATAGATTCCGATGCTTCACTTCAGGTTTACTGTATCCCTCTGACCTTCTTATTGACGATGAAACACAGAAATTGCATCGGAAATAAATACAAAAGCCACAATGCCGACTTCAATACAAGAAGACTGACTCTTCTTACTGTCTATGTTTTGAACCATACCTGTGACACCAGTTATTGATTCCGATGCTTCACTCCAGGTTTACTGTATCCCTTGGACCTTCTTATTGACGATGAAACACAGAAATTGCATCGGAATTAAATACAAAAGGCACAGTGCCGACTTAAGTACAAGAAGACTGACTCTTCTTACTGACTATGTCTTGAACCATTACTGTGACACTAGTTATAGATTCCGATGCTTCACTTCAGGTTTACTGTATCCCTCTGACCGTCTTATTGACGATGAAACACAGAAATTGCATCGGAATTAAATACAAAAGGGACAATGCCGACTTAAGTACCCGAAGACAGACTCTTCTTACTGTCTATGTTTGTACCATTCCTGTGACACTAGTTATAGATTCCGATGCTTCACTTCAGGTTTACTGTATACCTTGGACCTTCTTATTGACGATGAAACACAGAAAGTGCATCGGAATTAAATACATAAGGCACAATGCCGACTGAAGTACAAGAAGGCTGATTCTCCCTACTGTCTATGTTTTGAACCATTCCTGTGACACTAGTTGTGGATTCCGATGCTTCACTTCAGGTTTACTGTATCCCTCTGACCTTCTTATTGACGATGAAACACAGAAATTGCATCGGAATTAAATACAAAAGGCACAATGTCGACTTAAGTACAAGAAGACTGACTCTTCTTACTATCAATGTTTTGAACCATTCCTGTGACACTAGTTATAGATTCCGATGCTTCACTCCAGGTTTACTGTATCCCTTGAACCATCTTATTGACGATGAAACACAGAAATTGCATCGGAATTAAATAGAAAAGGCACAATGCCGACTTAAGTACAAGAAGACTGACTCTTCTTACTGCCTATGTTTTGAATCATTCCTGTGACACTAGTTATAGACTCCGATGCTACACTTCAGGTTTACTGTATACCTTGGAATTTCTTATTGACGATGAAACACAGAAATTGCATCGGAATTAAATACAAAAGGCACAATGGCGACTTAAGGACAAGAAGAGTGTCTCTTCTTACTGACTATGTTTTGAACCATTCCTGTGACCCTAGTTATAGATTGCGATGCTTCACTTCAGGTTTACTGTTTCCCTTGGACCTTCTTAGTGACGATGAAACACAGAAATTGCATCGGAATTAAAAACAAAAGGCACAATGCCGACTTAAGTACAAGAAGACTGACTCTTCCTACTGTCAATGTTTTGAACCATTTCTGAGACACTAGTTATAGAGTCCGATGCTACACTTCAGGTTTACTGTTTCCCTTGGACCTTCCTATTGACGATGAAACACAGAAATTGCATCGGAATTAAATTCAAAAGGCACAATGGCGACTTAAGGAAAAGAAGACTGTCTCTTCCTACTGTCTATGTTTTGAACCATTTCTGTGACACTAGTTATAGAGTCCGATGCTGCACTTCAGGTTTACTGTATCCCTTGGACCTTCTTATTGACGATGAAAAACAGATATTGCATCGGAATTAAATACAAAAGGCACAATGCCGACTTAAAGACAAGAAGACTGACTCTTCTTACTGTCTATGCTTTGAACCATTACTGTGACACTAGTTATAGATTCCGATGCTTCATTCCAGGTTTGCTGTATCCCTTGGACCTTCTTATTGACGATGAAACACCGAAATTGCATCGGAATTAAATATAAAAGGCACAATGCCGACTTAAGTACAAGAAGACTGACTCTTCTTACTGTCTATGTTTGAACCATTCCTGTGACACTAGTTATAGATTCCGATGCTACACTTCCTGTTTACTGTATCCCTCTGACCTTCTTAATGACGGTGAAACACAGAAATTGCATCGGAATTAAATACGAAAGGCACAATGCCGACTTAAGTACAAGAAGACTGACTCTTCTTACTGACTATGTTTTGAAGCATTCCTGTGACACTAGTTATAGTTTCCGATGCTTCACTTCAGGCTTACTGTATTCCTTGGACCTTCTTATTGACGATGAAACACAGAAATTGCATCGGGATTAAATAGAAAAGGCACAATGACGACTTAAGTACAAGAAGACTGACTCTTCTTACTGTCTATGTTTTTAACCATTCCTGTGACACTAGTTATTGATTCCGATGCTTCACTCCAGGTTTACTGTATCCCTTGGACCTTCTTATTGACGATGAAACACAGAAATTGCATCGGAATTAAATACAAAAGGCTCAATGCCGACTTAAGTACAAGAAGACTGACTCTTATTACTGTCTATGTTTGAACCATTTCTGTGGCACCAGCTATAGAGTCCGATGCTTCACTTCAGGTTTACTGTATCCCTTGGACCTTCTTATTGACGATGAATCACAGAAATGGCATCGGAATTAAATACAAAAGGCACAATGCCGACTAAAGTACAAGAAGACTGACTCTTCTTACTGTCTATATTTTGAACCATTCCAGTGACACTAGTTATAGATTCCGATGCTTCACTCCAGGTTGACTGTATCCCTTGGACCATCTTATTGACGATGAAACACAGTAATTGCATCGGAATTAAATAGAAAAGGCACAATGCCGACTTAAGTACAAGAAGACTGACAATACTTACTGCCTATGTTTTGAATCATTCCTGTGACACTAGTTATAGATTCCGATGCTACACTTCCGGTTTACTGTATCCCTCTGACCTTCTTATTGACGGTGAAACACAGAAATTGCATCGGAGTTAAATAGAAAAGGCACAATGCCGACTTAAGTACAAGAAGACTGACTCTTCCTACTGTCTATGTTTGAACCATTTCTGTGGCACCAGTTATAGAGTCCGATGCTTCACTTCAGGTTTACTGTATCCCTTGGACCTTCTTATTGACGATGAATCACAGAAATGGCATCGGAATTAAATACAAAAGGCACAATGCCGACTAAAGTACAAGAAGACTGACTCTTCTTACTGTCTATATTTTGAACCATTCCAGTGACACTAGTTATAGATTCCGATGCTTCACTCCAGGTTGACTGTATCCCTTGGACCATCTTATTGACGATGAAACACAGTAATTGCATCGGAATTAAATAGAAAAGGCACAATGCCGACTTAAGTACAAGAAGACTGACTCTTCTTACTGCCTATGTTTTGAATCATTCCTGTGGCACTAGTTTTAGATTCCGATGCTTCACTTCAGGTTCACTGTTTCCCTTGGACCTTCTTATTGACGATGAAACACAGAAATTGCATCGGAATTAAATACAAAAGGCACAATGCCGACTTAAAGACAAGAAGACTGACTCTTCTTACTGTCTATGCTTTGAACCATTACTGTGACACTAGTTATAGATTCCGATGCTTCATTCCAGGTTTGCTGTATCCCTTGGACCTTCTTATTGACGATGAAACACAGAAATTGCATCGGAATTAAATATAAAAGGCACAATGCCGACTTAAGTACAAGAAGACTGACTCTTCTTACTGTCTATGTTTGAACCATTCCTGTGACACTAGTTATAGATTCCGATGCTACACTTCCTGTTTACTGTATCCCTCTGACCTTCTTAATGACGGTGAAACACAGAAATTGCATCGGAATTAAATACGAAAGGCACAATGCCGACTTAAGTACAAGAAGACTGACTCTTCTTACTGTCTATGTTTGAACCATTCCTGTGACACTAGTTATAGATTCCGATGCTACACTTCCTGTTTACTGTATCCCTCTGACCTTCTTAATGACGGTGAAACACAGAAATTGCATCGGAATTAAATACGAAAGGCACAATGCCGACTTAAGTACAAGAAGACTGACTCTTCTTACTGACTATGTTTTGAAGCATTCCTGTGACACTAGTTATAGTTTCCGATGCTTCACTTCAGGTTTACTGTATTCCTTGGACCTTCTTATTGACGATGAAACACAGAAATTGCATCGGGATTAAATAGAAAAGGCACAATGACGACTTAAGTACAAGAAGACTGACTCTTCTTACTGTCTATGTTTTTAACCATTCCTGTGACACTAGTTATTGATTCCGATGCTTCACTCCAGGTTTACTGTATCCCTTGGACCTTCTTATTGACGATGAAACACAGAAATTGCATCGGAATTAAATACAAAAGGCTCAATGCCGACTTAAGTACAAGAAGACTGACTCTTCCTACTGTCTATGTTTGAACCATTTCTGTGGCACCAGCTATAGAGTCCGATGCTTCACTTCAGGTTTACTGTATCCCTTGGACCTTCTTATTGACGATGAATCACAGAAATGGCATCGGAATTAAATACAAAAGGCACAATGCCGACTAAAGTACAAGAAGACTGACTCTTCTTACTGTCTATATTTTGAACCATTCCAGTGACACTAGTTATAGATTCCGATGCTTCACTCCAGGTTGACTGTATCCCTTGGACCATCTTATTGACGATGAAACACAGTAATTGCATCGGAATTAAATAGAAAAGGCACAATGCCGACTTAAGTACAAGAAGACTGACAATACTTACTGCCTATGTTTTGAATCATTCCTGTGACACTAGTTATAGATTCCGATGCTACACTTCCGGTTTACTGTATCCCTCTGACCTTCTTATTGACGGTGAAACACAGAAATTGCATCGGAGTTAAATAGAAAAGGCACAATGCCGACTTAAGTACAAGAAGACTGACTCTTCCTACTGTCTATGTTTGAACCATTTCTGTGGCACCAGTTATAGAGTCCGATGCTTCACTTCAGGTTTACTGTATCCCTTGGACCTTCTTATTGACGATGAATCACAGAAATGGCATCGGAATTAAATACAAAAGGCACAATGCCGACTAAAGTACAAGAAGACTGACTCTTCTTACTGTCTATATTTTGAACCATTCCAGTGACACTAGTTATAGATTCCGATGCTTCACTCCAGGTTGACTGTATCCCTTGGAAAATCTTATTGACGATGAAACACAGTAATTGCATCGGAATTAAATAGAAAAGGCACAATGCCGACTTAAGTACAAGAAGACTGACTCTTCTTACTGCCTATGTTTTGAATCATTCCTGTGGCTTTAGTTTTAGATTCCGATGCTTCACTTCAGGTTCACTGTTTCCCTTGGACCTTCTTATTGACGATGAAACACAGAAATTGCATCGGAATTAAATAGAAAAGGCACAATGCCGACTTAAGTACAAGAAGACTGACTCTTCCTACTGTCTATGTTTGAACCATTTCTGTGGCACCAGTTATAGAGTCCGATGCTTCACTTCAGGTTTACTGTATCCCTTGGACCTTCTTATTGACGATGAATCACAGAAATGGCATCGGAATTAAATACAAAAGGCACAATGCCGACTAAAGTACAAGAAGACTGACTCTTCTTACTGTCTATATTTTGAACCATTCCAGTGACACTAGTTATAGATTCCGATGCTTCACTCCAGGTTGACTGTATCCCTTGGACCTTCTTATTGACGATGAAACACAGAAATTGCATCGGAATTAAAAACAAAAGGCACAATGCCGACTTAAGAACAAGAAGATTGACTCTTCCTACTGTCTATGTTTTGAACCATTTCTGTGACACTAGTTATAGAGTCCGATGCTGCACTTCAGGTTTACTGTATCCCTTGGACCTTCTTATTGACGATGAAAAACCGATATTGCATCGGAATTAAATACAAACGGCACAATGCCGACTTAAAGACAAGAAGACTGACTCTTCTTACTGTCTATGCTTTGAACCATTACTGTGACACTAGTTATAGATTCCGATGCTTCATTCCAGGTTTGCTGTATCCCTTGGACCTTCTTATTGACGATGAAACACAGAAATTGCATCGGAATTAAATATAAAAGGCACAATGCCGACTTAAGTACAAGAAGACTGACTCTTCTTACTGTCTATGTTTGAACCATTCCTGTGACACTAGTTATAGATTCCGATGCTACACTTCCTGTTTACTGTATCCCTCTGACCTTCTTAATGACGGTGAAACACAGAAATTGCATCGGAATTAAATACGAAAGGCACAATGCCGACTTAAGTACAAGAAGACTGACTCTTCTTACTGACTATGTTTTGAAGCATTCCTGTGACACTAGTTATAGTTTCCGATGCTTCACTTCAGGTTTACTGTATTCCTTGGACCTTCTTATTGACGATGAAACACAGAAATTGCATCGGGATTAAATAGAAAAGGCACAATGACGACTTAAGTACAAGAAGACTGACTCTTCTTACTGTCTATGTTTTTAACCATTCCTGTGACACTAGTTATTGATTCCGATGCTTCACTCCAGGTTTACTGTATCCCTTGGACCTTCTTATTGACGATGAAACACAGAAATTGCATCGGAATTAAATACAAAAGGCACAATGCCGACTTAAGTACAAGAAGACTGACTCATCTTACTGACTATGTTTGAACCATTCCTGTGACACTAGTTTTAGATTCCGATGCTTCACTTCAGGTTTACTGTATCCCCCTGACCTTCTTATTGACGATGAAACACAGAAATTGCATCGGAATTAAATACAAAAGGGACAATGCCGACTTAAGTACAAGAAGACTAACTCTTCTTACTGACTATGTTTTGAACCATTCCAGTGGCACTAGTTTTAGATTCCGATGCTTCACTTCAGGTTTACTGTTTCCCTTGGACCTTCTCATTGACGATGAAACTCAGAGATTGCATCGGAATTAAATAGAAAAGGCACAATGCCGACTTATGTACAAGAAGACTGACTCTTCTTACTGTCTATGTTTTGAACCATTCCTGTGGCACTAGTTTTAGATTCCGATGCTTCACTTCAGGTTCACTGTTTCCCTTGGGCCTTCTTATTGACGATGAAACACAGAAATTGCATCGGAATTAAATACAAAAGGCACAATGCCGACTTAAGTACAAGAAGACTGACTCTTCCTACTGTCTATGTTTGTACCATTTCTGTGGCACCAGTTATAGAGTCCGATGCTTCACTTCAGGTTTACTGTATCCCTTGGACCTTCTTATTGACGATGAATCACAGAAATGGCATCGGAATTAAATACAAAAGGCACAATGCCGACTTAAGTACAAGAAGACTGACTCTTCTTACTGACTATGTTTTGAAGCATTCCTGTGACACTAGTTATAGTTTCCGATGCTTCACTTCAGGTTTACTGTATCCCTTGGACCTTCTTATTGACGATGAAACACAGAAATTGCATCGGGATTAAATAGAAAAGGCACAATGACGACTTAAGGAAAATAAGACTAACTCTTCTTACTGTCTATGTTTTTAACCATTCCTGTGACACTAGTTATTGATTCCGATGCTTCACTCCAGGTTTACTGTATCCCTTGGACCTTCTTATTGACGATGAAACACAGAAATTGCATCGGAATTAAATACAAAAGGCACTATGCTGACTTAAGTACAAGAAGACTGACTCTTCTTACTGACTATGTTTGAACCATTCCTGTGACACTAGTTTTAGATTCCGATGCTTCACTTGAGGTTTACTGTATCCCCCTGACCTTCTTACTGACGATGAAACACAGAAATTGCATCGGATTTAAATACAAAAGGGACAATGCCGACTTAAGTACAAGAAGACTGACTCTTCTTACTGACTATGTTTTGAACCATTCCTGTGGCACTAGTTTTAGATTCTGATGCTTCACTTCTGGTTTACTGTTTCCCTTGGACCTTCTTATTGACGATGAAACACAGAGATTGCATCGGAATTAAATAGAAAAGGCACAATGACGACTTATGTACAAGAAGACTGACTCTTCTTACTGTCTATGTTTTGAACCATTCCTGTGGCACTAGTTTTAGATTCCGATGCTTCACTTCAGGTTTACTGTTTCCCTTGGACCTTCTTATTGACGATGAAACACAGAAATTGCATCGGAATTAAATAGAAAAGGCACTATGCCGACTTAAGTACAAGAAGACTGACTCTTCCTACTGTCTATGTTTGAACCATTTCTGTGGCACTAGTTATAGAGTCCGATGCTTCACTTCAGGTTTACTGTATCCCTTGGACCTTCTTATTGACGATGAATCACAGAAATGGCATCGGAATTAAATACAAAACGCACAATGCCGACTAAAGTAAAAGAAGACTGACTCTTCTTAGTGTCTATATTTTGAACCATTCCAGTGACACTAGTTATAGATTCCGATGCTTCACTCCAGGTTTACTGTATCCCTTGGACCATCTTATTGACGATGAAACACAGAAATTGCATCGGAATTAAATAGGAAAGGCACAATGCCGACTTAAGTACAAGAAGACTGACTCTTCTTACTGCCTATGTTTTGAATCATTCCTGTGACAGTAGTTATAGATTCCGATGCTACACTTCAGGTTTACTGTATACCTTGGAAGTTCTTATTGACGATGAAACACAGAAATTGCATCGGAATTAAATACAAAAGGCACAATGGCGACTTAAGGACAAGAAGATTGTCTCTTCTTACTGACTATGTTTTGAACCATTCCTGTGACACTAGTTATAGATTCCGATGCTTCACTTCAGGTTTACTGTTTCCCGTGGACCTTCTTATTGACGATGAAACACAGAAATTGCATCGGAATTAAATACAAAAGGCACAATGACGACTTAAGTACAAGAAGACTGACTCTTCTTACTGTCTATGTATTCTACCATTCCTGTGACACTAGTTATAGATTCCGATGCTACACTTCAGGTTTACTGTATCCCTCTGACCTTATTGCCGATGAAACAGAGAAATTGCATCGGAATTAAATACAAAAGGCACAATGGCGACTTAAGGAAAAGGAGACTGTCTCTTCTAACTGACTATGTTTTGAACCATTCCTGTGACACTAGTTATAGATTGTGATGCTTCACTTCAGGTTTACTGTTTCCCTTGGACCTTCTTATTGACGATGAAACACAGAAATTGCATCGGAATTAAAAACAAAGGCACAATGCCGACTTAATTACAAGAAGACTGATACTTCCTACTGTCTATGTTTTGAACCATTTCTGTGACACTAGTTATAGAGTCCGATGCTGCACTTCAGGTTTACTGTATCCCTTGGACCTTCTTATTGACGATGAATCACAGAAATGGCATCGGAATTAAAAACAAAAGGCACAATGCCGACTTAAAGACAAGAAGACTGACTCTTCTTACTGTCTAAGCTTTGAACCATTACTGTGACACTAGTTATAGATTCCGATGCTTCATTCCAGGTTTACTGTATCCCTTGGACCTTCTTATTGACGATGAAACACAGAAATTGCATCGGAATTAAATATAAAATGCACAATGCCGACTTAAGTACAAGAAGACTGACTCTTCATACTGTCTATGTTTGAACCATTCCTGTGACACTAGTTATAGATTCCGATGCTACACTTCCGGTTTACTGTATCCCTCTGACCTTCTTATTGACGGTGTAACACAGAAATTGCATCAGAATTAAATACGAAAGGCACAATGCCGACTTAAGTACAAGAAGACTGACTCTTCTTACTGACTATGTTTTGAAGCATTCCTGTGTCACTAGTTATAGTTTCCGACGCTTCACTTCAGGTTTACTGTTTCCCTTGGACCTTCTTATTGACGATGAAACACAGAAATTGCATCGGAATTAAAAACAAAAGGCACAATGGCGACTTAAGGACAAGAAGAGTGTCTCTTCTTACTGACTATGTTTTGAACCATTCCTGTGACACTAGTTATAGATTCCGATGCTTCACTTCAGGTTTACTGTATCCCTCTGACCTTATTGCCGATGAAACACAGAAATTGCATCGGAATTAAATACAAAAGGCACAATGGCGACTTAAGGAAAAGAAGACTGTCTCTTCTAATTGACTATGTTTTGAATCATTCCTGTGACACTAGTTATAGATTGCGATGCTTCACTTCAGGTTTACTGTTTCCCTTGGACCTTCTTATTGACGATGAAACACAGAAATTGCATCGGAATTAAATACAAAAGGCACAATGGCGACTTAAGGAAAAGAGGACTGTCTCTTCTAACCGACTATGATTTGAACCATTCCTGTGACACTAGTTATAGATTGCGATGCTTCACTTCAGGTTTACTGTTTCCCTTGGACCTTCTTATTGACGATGAAACACAGAAATTGCATCGGAATTAAATACAAAAGGCACAATGACGACTTAAGTACAAGAAGACTGACTCTTCTTACTGTCTATGTATTCTACCATTCCTGTGACTCTAGTTATAGATTCCGATGCTTCACTTCAGGTTTACTGTATCCCTCTGACCTAATTGCCGATGAAACACAGAAATTGCATCGGAATTAAATACAAAAGGCACAATGGCGACTTAAGGAAAAGGAGACTGTCTCTTCTAACTGACTATGTTTTGAACCATTCCTGTGACACTAGTTATAGATTGCGATGCTTCACTTCAGGTTTACTGTTTCCCTTGGACCTTCTTATTGACGATGAAACACAGAAATTGCATCGGAATTAAAAACAAAGGGCACAATGCCGACTTAATTACAAGAAGACTGACTCTTCCTACTGTCTATGTTTTGAACCATTTCTGTGACACTAGTTATAGAGTCCGATGCTGCACTTCAGGTTTACTGTATCCCTTGGACCTTCTTATTGACGATGAAACACAGAAATTGCATCGGAATTAAAAACAAAAGGCACAGTGCCGACTGAAGTACAAGAAGAATGACTCTTCCTACTGTCTATGTTTTGAACCATTTCTGTGACACTAGTTATAGAGTCCGATGCTGCACTTCAGGTTTACTGTATCCCTTGGACCTTCTTATTGACGATGAAAAACAGATATTGCATCGGAATTAAATACAAAAGGCACAATGCCGACTTAAAGACAAGAAGACTGACTCTTCTTACTGTCTATGCTTTGAACCATTACTGTGACACTAGTTATAGATTCCGATGCTTCATTCCAGGTTTACTGTATCCCTTGGACCTTCTTATTGACGATGAAACACAGAAATTGCATCGGAATTAGATATAAAAGGCACAATACCGACTTAAGTACAAGAAGACTGACTCTTCTTACTGTCTATGTTTGAACCATTCCTGTGACACTAGTTATAGATTCCGATGCTTCACTTCAGGTTTACTGTATCCCTCTGACCTTATTGCCGATGAAACACAGAAATTGCACCGGAATTAAATACAAAAGGCACAATGGCGACTTAAGGAAAAGAAGACTGTCTCTTCTAATTGACTATGTTTTGAACCATTCCTGTGACACTAGTTATAGATTGCGATGCTTCACTTCAGGTTTACTGTTTCCCTTGGACCTTCTTATTGACGATGAAACACAGAAATTGCATCGGAATTAAATACAAATGGCACAATGGCGACTTAAGGAAAAGAAGACTGACTCTTCTTACTGTCTATGTTTTTAACCATTCCTGTGACACTAGTTATTGATTCCGATGCCTCACTCCAGGTTTACTGTATCCCTTGGACCTTCTTATTGTCGATGAAACACAGAAATTGCATCGGAATTTAATACAAAAGGCACAATGCCGACTTAAGTACAAGAAGACTGACTCTTCTTACTGACTATGTTTGAACCATTCCTGTGACACTAGTTTTAGATTCCGATGCTTCACTTCAGGTTTACTGTATCCCCCTGACCTTCTTATTGACGATGAAACAAAAAAATTGCATCGGAATTAAATACAAAAGGGACAATGCCGACTTAAGTACAAGAAGACTGACTCTTCTTACTGACTATGTTTTGAACCATTCCTGAGGCACTAGTTTTAGATTCCGATGCTTCACTTCAGGTTTACTGTTTCCCTTGGACCTTCTTATTGCCGATGAAACACAGAGATTGCATCGGAATTACATAGAAAAGGCACAATGCCGACTTATGTACAAGAAGACTGACTCTTCTTACTGTCTATGTTTTGAACCATTCCTGTGGCACTAGTTTTAGATTCCGATGCTTCACTTCAGGTTTACTGTTTCCCTTGGACCTTCTTATTGACGATGAAACACAGAAATTGCATCGGAATTAAATAGAAAAGGCACAATGCCGACTTAAGTACAAGAAGACTGACTCTTCCTACTGTCTATGTTTGAACCATTTCTGTGGCACTAGTTATAGAGTCCGATGCTTCACTTCAGGTTTACTGTATCCCTTGGACCTTCTTATTGACGATGAATCACAGAAATGGCATCGGAATTAAATACAATAGGCACAATGCCGACTAAAGTACAAGAAGACTGACTCTTCTTACTGTCTATATTTTGAACCATTCCAGTGACACTAGTTATAGATTCCGATGCTTCACTCCAGGTTTACTGTATCCCTTGGACCATATTATTGACGATGAAACACAGAAATTGCATCGGAATTAAATAGAAAAGGCACAATGCCGACTTAAGGAAAAGGAGACTGTCTCTTCTAACTGACTATGTTTTGAACCATTCCTGTGACACTAGTTATAGATTGCGATGCTTCACTTCGGGTTTACTGTACCCCTCTGACCTTATTGCCGATGAAACACAGAAATTGCATCGGAATTAAATACAAAAGGCACAATGGCGACTTAAGGAAGAGAAGACTGTCTCTTCTAATTGACTATGTTTTGAACCATTCCTGTGACACTAGTTATAGATTGCGATGCTTCACTTCAGGTTTACTGTTTCCCTTGGACCTTCTTATTGACGATGAAACACAGAAATTGCATCGGAATTAAATACAAAAGGCACAATGGCGACTTAAGGAAAAGGAGACTGTCTCTTCTAACTGACTATGTTTTGAACCATTCCTGTGACACTACTTATAGATTGCGATGCTTCACTTCAGGTTTACTGTATCCCTCTGACCTTATTGCCGATGAAACACAGAAATTGCATCGGAATTAAATACAAAAGGCACAATGGCGACTTAAGGAAAAGGAGACTGTCTCTTCTAACTGACTATGTTTTGAACCATTCCTGTGACACTAGTTATAGATTGCGATGCTTCACTTCAGGTTTACTGTTTCCCTTGGACCTTCTTATTGATGATGAAACACAGAAATTGCATCGGAATTAAAAACAAAGGGCACAATGCCGACTTAATTACAAGAAGACTGACTCTTCCTACTGTCTATGTTTTGAACCATTTCTGTGACACTAGTTATAGAGTCCGATGCTGCACTTCAGGTTTACAGTATCCCTTGGACCTTCTTATTGACGATGAAACACAGAAATTGCATCGGAATTAAAAACAAAAGGCACAATGCCGACTTAAGTACAAGAAGATTGACTCTTCCTACTGTCTATGTTTTGAACCATTTCTGTGACACTAGTTATAAAGTCCGATGCTGCACTTCAGGTTTACTGTATCCCTTGGACCTTCTTATTGACGATGAAAAACAGATATTGCATCGGAATTAAATACAAAAGGCACAATGCCGACTTAAAGACAAGATGACTGACTCTTCTTACTGTCTATGCTTTGAACCATTACTGTGACACTAGTTATAGATTCCGATGCTTCATTCCAGGTTTACTGTATCCCTTGGACCTTCTTATTGACGATGAAACACAGAAATTGCATCGGAATTAAATATAAAAGGCACAATGCCGTCTTAAGCACATGAAGACTGACTCTTCTTACTGTCTATGTTTGAACCATTCCTGAGACACTAGTTATAGATTCCGAAGCTACACTTCCGGTTTACTGTATCCCTCTGACCTTCTTATTGACGGTGAAACACAGAAATTGCATCGGAATTAAATACGAAAGGCACAATGCCGAAGTAGTACAAGAAGACTGACTCTTCTTACTGACTATGTTTTGAAGCATTCCTGTGACACTAGTTATAGTTTCCGATGCTTCACTTCAGGTTTTCTGTTTCCCTTGGACCTTCTTATTGACGATGAAACACAGAAATTGCATCGGAATTAAAAGCAAAAGGCACAATGGCGACTTAAGGACAAGAAGAGTGTCTCTTCTTACTGACTATGTTTTGAACCATTCCTGTGACACTAGTTATAGATTCCGATGCTTCACTTCAGGTTTACTGTATCCCCCTGACCTTCTTATTGACGATGAAACACAGAAATTGCATCGGAATTAAATACAAAAGGGACAATGCCGACTTAAGTACAAGAAGACTGACTCTTCTTACTGACTATGTTTTGAACCATTCCTGTGGCACTAGTTTTAGATTTCGATGCTTCACTTCAGGTTTACTGTTTCCCTTGGACCTTCTTATTGACGATGAAACACAGAGATTACATCGGAATTAAATAGTAAAGGCACAATCCCGACTTATGTACAAGAAGACTGACTCTTCTTACTTTCTATGTTTTGAACCATTCCTGTGGCACTAGTTTTAGATTCCGATGCTTCACTTCAGGTTTACTGTTTCCCTTGGACCTTCTTATTGACGATGAAACACAGAAATTGCATCGGAATTAAATAGAAAAGGCACAATGCCGACTTAAGTACAAGAAGACTGACTCTTCCTACTGTCTATGTTTGAACCATTTCTGTGGCACTAGTTTTAGAGTCCGATGCTTCACTTCAGGTTTACTGTATCCCTTGGACCTTCTTATTGACGATGAATCACAGAAATGGCATCGGAATTAAATACAAAAGACACAATGCCGACTAAAGTACAAGAAGACTGACTCTTCTTACTGTCTATATTTTGAACCATTCCAGTGACACTAGTTATAGATTCCGATGCTTCACTCCATTTTTACTGTATCCCTTGGACCTTCTTATTGACGATGAAACACAGAAATTGCATCGGAATTAAATAGAAAAGGCACAATGCCGACTTAAGTACAAGAAGACTGACTCTTCTTACTGACTATGTTTTCAAGCATTCCTGTGACACTAGTTATAGTTTCCGATGCTTCACTTCAGGTTTACTGTATCCCATGGACCTTCTTATTGACGATGAAACACAGAAATTGCATCGGGATTAAATAGAAAAGGCACAATGACGACTTAAGTACAAGAAGACTGACTCTTCTTACTGTCTATGTTTTTAACCATTACTGTGACACTAGTTATTGATTCCGATGCTTCACTCCAGGTTTACTGTATCCCTTGGACCTTCTTATTGACGATGAAACACAGAAATTGCATCGGAATTAAATACAAAAGGCACAATGGCGACTTAAGGAAAAGATGACTGTCTCTTCTAACTGACTATGTTTTGAACCATTCCTGTGACACTAGTTATAGATTGCGATGCTTCACTTCAGGTTTACTGTTTCCCTTGGACCTTCTTATTGACGATGAAACACAGAAATTGAATCGGAATTAAATACAAAAGGCACAATGACGACTTAAGGACAAGAAGAGTGTCTCTTCTTACTGACTATGTTTTGAACCATTCCTGTGACACTAGTTATAGATTCCTATGCTTCACTTCAGGTTTACTGTATCCCTCTGACCTTATTGCCGATGAAACACAGAAATTGCATCGGAATTAAATACAAAAGGCACAATGGCGACTTAAGGAAAAGAAGACTGTCTCTTCTAATTGACTATGTTTTGAACCATTCCATTGACACTAGTTATAGATTGCGATGCTTCACTTCAGGTTTACTGTTTCCCTTGGACCTTCTTATTGACGATGAAACACAGAAATTGCATCGGAATTAAATACAAATGGCACAATGGCGACTTAAGGAAAAGAAGACTGACTCTTCTTACTGCCTATGTTTTGAATCATTCCTGTGACACTAGTTATAGATTCCGATGCTACACTTCAGGTTTACTGTATACCTTGGAAGTTCTTATTGACGATGAAACACAGAAATTACATCGGAATTAAATATAAAAGGCACAATGGCGACTTAAGGACAAGAAGAGTGTCTCTTCTTACTGACTATGTTTTGAACCATTCCTGTGACACTAGTTATAGATTCCGATGCTTCACTTCAGGTTTACTGTATCCCTCTGACCTTATTGCCGATGAAACACAGAAATTGCATCGGAATTAAATACAAAAGGCACAATGGCGACTTAAGGAAAAGAAGACTGTCTCTTCTAATTGACTATGCTTTGAAACATTCCTGTGACACTAGTTATAGATTGCGATGCTTCACTTCAGGTTTAGTGTTTCCCTTGGACCTTCTTATTGACGATGAAACACAGAAATTGTATCGGAATTAAATACAAAAGGCACAATGGCGACTTAAGGAAAAGAAGACTGTCTCTTCTAACTGACTATGTTTTGAACCATTCCTGTGGCACTAGTTTTAGATTCCGATGCTCCACTTCAGCTTTACTGTTTCCCTTGGACCTTCTTATTGACGATGAAACACAGAAATTGCATCGGAATTAAATAGAAAAGGCACAATGCCGACTTAAGTACAAGAAGACTGACTCTTCTTACTGTCTATGTTTTGAACCATTCCTGTGGCACTAGTTTTAGATTCCGATGCTTCACTTCAGGTTTACTGTTTCCCTTGGACCTTCTTATTGACGATGAAACACAGAAATTGCATCGGAATTAAATAGAAAAGGCACAATGCCGACTAAAGTACAAGAACACTGACTCTTCTTACTGTCTATATTTTGAACCATTCCAGTGACACTACTTATAGATTCCGCTTGTTCACTTCAGGTTTACTGTATTCCTTGGACCTTCTTATTGACGATTAAAACACATAAATGGCATCGGAATTAAATACAAAAGGTACAATGCCGACTTAAGTACAAGAAGACTGACTCTTCTAACTGTCTATGTTTTGAACAATTACTGTGACACTAGTTATAGATTCCGATGCTTCACTCCATGTTTACTGCACCCCTTGGAACTTCTTATTGACGATGAAACACAGAAATTGCATCGGAACTAAATACAAAAGGCACAATGCCGACTTAAGTACAAGAAGACTGACTCTTCTTACTGACTATGATTTGAACCATTCCTGTGACACTAGTTATAGATTGCGATGCTTCACTTCAGCTTTACTGTTTCCCTTGGACCTTCTTGTTGACGATGAAACACAGAAATTGCATCGGAATTAAAAACAAAAGGCACAATGCCGACTTAATTACAAGAAGACTGACTCTTCCTACTGTCTATGTTTTGAACCATTTCTGTGACACTAGTTATAGAGTCCGATGCTGCACTTCAGGTTTACTGTATCCCTTGGACCTTCTTATTGACGATGAAACACAGAAATTGCATCGGAATTAAAAAGAAAAGGCACAATGCCGAATTAAGTACAAGAAGAATGACTCTTCCTACTGTCTATGTTTTGAACCATTTCTGTGACACTAGTTATAGAGTCCGATGCTGCACTTCAGGTTTACTGTATCCCTTGGACCTTCTTATTGACGATGAAAAACAGATATTGCATCGGAATTAAATACAAAAGGCACAATGCCGACTTAAAGACAAGAAGATTGACTCTTCTTACTGTCTATGCTTTGAACCATTACTGTGACACTAGTTATAGATTCCGATGCTTCACTCCATGTTTACTGTATCCCTTGGACCTTCTTATTGACGATGAAACACAGAAATTGCATCGGAATTAAATATAAAAGGCACAATGCCGACCTAATGTACAAGAAGACTGACTCTTCTTACTGTCTATGTTTGAACCATTCCTGTGACACTAGTTATAGGTTCCGATGATACACTTCCGGTTTACTGTATCCCTCTGACCTTCTTATTGACGGTGAAACACTGAAATTGCATCGGAATTAAATACGAAAGGCACAATGCCGACTTAAGTACAAGAAGACTGACTCTTCTTACTGACTATGTTTTTAAGCATTCCTGTGACACTAGTTATAGTTTCCGATGCTTCACTTCAGGTTTACTGTATCCCTTGGACCTTCTTATTGACGATGAAACACAGAAATTGCATCGGGATTAAATAGAAAAGGCACAATGACGACTTAAGTACAAGAAGACTGACTCTTCTTACTGTCTATGTTTTTAACCATTCCTGTGACACTAGTTATTGATTCCGATGCTTCACTCCAGGTTTACTGTATCCCTTGGACCTTCTTATTGATGATGAAACACAGAAATTGCAGCGGAATTAAATACAAAAGGCACAATGCCCACTTAAGTACAAAAAGACTGACTCTTCCTACTGTCTATGTTTTGAACCATTCCTGTGACACTAGTTATAAATTCCGATGCTTCACTTCAGGTTTATTGTATCCCTCTGACCTTATTGCCGATGAAACACAGAAATTGCATCGGAATTAAATACAAAAGGCACAATGGCGACTTAAGGACAAGAAGACTGTCTCTTCTTACTGACTATGATTTGAACCATTCCTGTGACCCTAGTTATAGATTGCGATGCTTCACTTCAGGTTTACTGTTTCCCTTGGACCTTCTTAGTGACGCTGAAACACAGAAATTGCATCGGAATTAAAAACAAAAGGCACAATGCCGACTTAAGTACAAGAAGACTGACTCTTCCTACTGTCAATGTTTTGAACCATTTCTGAGACACTAGTTATAGAGTCCGATGCTACACTTCAGGTTTACTGTATCCCTTGGACCTTCTTATTGACGATGAAACACAGAAATTGCATCGGAATTAAATACAAAAGGCACAATGCCGACTTAAGGACAAGAAGACTGACTGTTCATACAGACTATGATTTGAACCATTCCTGTGACACTAGTTATAGATTGCGATGCTTCACTTCAGGTATACTGTATCCCTGTGACCTGCTTATTGACGATGAAACACAGAGATTGCATCGGAAATAAATAGAAAAGGCACAATGCCGACTTAAGTACAAGAAAACTGACTCTTCTTACTGTCTATGTTTTGAACCATTCCTGTGGCACTAGTTGTAGTTTCCGATGCTTCACTTCAGGTTTACTGTATCCCACTGTCCTTCTTATTGACGGTGAAACACAGAAATTGCATCGGAATTAAATACGAAAGGCACAATGCCGACGTGAGTGCAAGAAGTCTGACTCTTCTTACTGACAATGTTTTGAACCATTCCTGTGACACTAGTTATAGATTCCGATGCTTCACTTCACGTTTACTGTTTCCCTGTGACCTTCTTATTGACGATGAAACACAGAGATTGCATCGGAATTAAATAGAAAAGGCACAATGCCGACTTAAGTACAAGAAGACTGTCTCTTCCTACTGTCTATGTTTTGAACCATTCCTGTGACACTACTTATAGATTCCGATGCTTCACTTAAGGTTTACTGTATCCCTCTGACCTTATTGCCGATGAAACACAGAAATTGCATCGGAATTAAATACAAACGGCACAATGGCGACTTAAGGACAAGAAGACTGACGCTTCTTACTGCCTATGTTTTGAACCATTCCTGTGACACTAGTTTTGGATTCCGATGCTTCACTTCAGGTTTACTGTATCCCTCTGACCTTCTTATTGATAATGAAACACAGAAATTGGATGGGAATTAAATACAAAAGGCACAATGCCGACTTAAGTACAAGAAGACTGTCTCTTCCTACTGTCTATGTTTTGAACCATTCCTGTGACACTAGTTATAGATTCCGATGCTTCACTTCAGGTTTACTGTATCCCTCTGACCTTATTGCCGATGAAACACAGAAATTGCATCGGAATTAAATAGAAAAGGCACAATGCCGACTTAAGTACAAGAAGACTGACTCTTCCTACTGTCTATGTTTTGAACCATTTCTGTGACACTAGTTATAGAGTCTGATGCTTCAGTTCAGGTTTACTGTATCCCTTAGACCTTCTTATTGACGATGAATCACAGAAATTGCATCGGAATTAAATACAAAAGGCACAATGCCGACTAAAGTACAAGAACACTGACTCTTCTTACTGTCTATATTTTGAACCATTCCAGTGACACTAGTTATAGATTCCGATGCTTCACTTCAGGTTTACTGTATTACTTGGACCTTCTAATTGACGATTAAAACACATAAATTGCATCGAAATTAAATACAAAAGGCACAATGCTGACTTAAGTACAAGAAGACTGACTCTTCTTACTGTCTATGTATTGAACCATTACTGTGACACTAGTCATAGATTCCGATGCTTCACTCCAGGTTTACTGTATCCCTTGGACCTTCTTATTGACGATGAAACACAGAAATTGCATCGGAATTGCAATGACAAAAGGCACAATGCCGACTTAAGGACAAGAAGACCGACTGTTCATACTGACTATGTTTGATACATTCCTGTGACACTAGTTATAGATTCCGATGCTTCACTCCAGTTTTACTGTATCCCTTGGACCTTCTTATTGACGATGAAACACAGAAATTGCATCGGAATGAAATACGAAAGGCACAATGCCGACTTAAGTACAAGAAGACTGACTCTTCTTACTGACTATTTTTTGAACCATTCCTGTGACTCTAGTTATAGATTCCGATGCTTCACTTTAGGTTTACTGCATCCCTCTGACCTTATTGCCGATGAAACACAGAAATTGCATCGGAATTAAATACAAAAGGCACAATGCCGACTTAAGTACAAAAAGACTGACTCTTCCTACTGTCTATGATTTGAACCATTGCTGTGACACTAGTTATTGATTCCGATGCTTCACTCCACGTTTACTGTATCCCTTGGACCTTCTTATTGACGATCAAACACAGAAATTGCATCGGAATTGCAATGACAAAAGGCACAATGCCGACTTAAGGACAAGAAGACTGACTTTTCATACCGACTATGTTTGATACATTCCTGTGACACTAGTTATAGATTCCGATGCTTCACTTCAGGTTTACTGTATCCCTTGGACCTTCTTATTGACGATGAAACACAGAAATTGCATCGGAATTAAATAGAAAAGGCACAATGCCGACTAAAGTACAAGAAGACTGACTCTTCTTACTGCCTATGTTTTGAACCATTCCTGTGACACTAGTTATAGATTCCGATGCTACACTTCAGGTATACTGTATCCCTTGGACCTTCTTATTGACGATGAAACACAGAAATTGCATCGGAATTAAATACAAAAGGCATAATGCCGACTTAAGTACAAGAAGACTGACTCTTCTTACTGTTTATGTTTGAACCATTCCTGTGACACTAGTTA
Organism: Schistocerca serialis cubense; assembly: GCF_023864345.2. Lineage (NCBI taxonomy): Eukaryota > Metazoa > Arthropoda > Insecta > Orthoptera > Acrididae > Schistocerca > Schistocerca serialis. Next base: position 976,202,792 of record NC_064641.1, on the reverse strand, counting down.
TGGGTTCCGATGCTGCACTTCAGGTTTACTGTATCCCTTGGACCTTCTGATTGACGATGAAACACAGAAATTGCATCGGAATTAAATACAAAAGGCACAATGCCGACTTAAGGAAACGAAGACTGACTGCTCATACTGACTATACTTTGAACCATTCCTGTGACACTAGTTATAGATTCCGATGCTTCACTTCAGGTTTACTGTATCCCTTGGAACTTCTTATTGACTATAAAACACAGATATTGCATCGCAATTAGATAGAAAAGGCACAATGCCGACTTAAGTACAAGAAGACTGACTCTTCTTACTGCCTACGTTTTGAACCATTCCTGTGACACTAGCTTTGGATTCCAATGCTTCACTTCAGGTTTACTGTATCCCTCTGACCTTCTTATTGACGATGAAACACAGAAAGTGCATCGGAATTACATACAAAAGGCACAATGCCGACTTAAGTACAAGAAGACTGGCTCTTCCTACTGTCTATGTTTTGAATCATTCCTGTGACACTAGTTATAGATTCCGTTGCTTCACTTCAGGTTTACTGTATCCCTCTGACCTTATTGCCAATTAAACACAGAAATTGCATCGAAATTAAATACAAAAGGCACAATGGCGACTTAAGGACAAGAAGACTGTCTCTTCTTACTGACTATGTTTTGAACCATTCCTGTGACACTAGTTATAGATTGCGATGCTTTACTTCGGGTTTACTGTTTCCCTTGGACCTTCTTATTGACGATGAAACACAGAGATTGCATCGGAATTAAATAGAAAAGTCACAATGCTGACTTAAGTACAAGAAGACTGACTCTTCCTACTGTTTATGTTTTGAACCATTTCTGTGACACTAGTTATAGAGTCTGATGCTTCAGTTCAGGTTTACTGTATCCCTTGGACCTTCTTATTGACGATGAATCACAGAAATTGCATCGGAATTAAATAAAAAGGCACAATGCCGAATAAAGTACAAGAACACTGACTCTTCTTACTGTCTATATTTTGAACCATTCCAGTGACACAAGTTATAGAGTCCGATGCTGCACTTCAGGTTTACTGTATCCCTTGGACCTACTTATTGACGATGAAAAACAGATATTGCATCGGAATTAAATACAAAAGGCACAATGCCGACTTAAAGACAAGAAGATTGACTCTTCTTACTGTCTATGCTTTGAACCATTACTGTGACACTAGTTATAGATTCCGATGCTTCACTCCCGGTTTACTGTATCCCTTGGACCTTCTTATTGACGATGAAACACAGAAATTGCATCGGAATTAAATATAAAAGGCACAATGCCGACTTAAGTACAAGAAGACTGACTCTTCTTACTGTCTATGTTTGAACCATTCCTGTGACACTAGTTATAGATTCCGATGCTACACTTCCGGTTTACTGTATCCCTCTGACCTTCTTATTGACGGTGAAACACAGAAATTGCATCGGAATTAAATACGAAAGGCACAATGCCGACTTAAGTACAAGAAGACTGACTCTTCTTACTGACTATGTTTTGAAGCATTCCTGTGACACTAGTTATAGTTTCCGATGCTTCACTTCAGGTTTACTGTATCCCTTGGACCTTCTTATTGACGATGAAACACAGAAATTGCATCGGGATTAAATAGAAAAGGCACAATGACGACTTAAGTACAAGAAGACTGACTCTTCTTACTGTCTATGTTTTTAACCATTCCTGTGACACTAGTTATTGATTCCGATGCTTCACTCCAGGTTTACTGTATCCCTTGGACCTTCTTATTGATGATGAAACACAGAAATTGCATCGGAATTAAATACAAAAGGCACAATGCCCACTTAAGTACAAGAAGACTGACTCTTCCTACTGTCTATGTTTTGAACCATTCCTGTGACAGTAGTTATAAATTCCGATGCTTCACTTCAGGTTTATTGTATCCCTCTGACCTTATTGCCGATGAAACACAGAAATTGCATCGGAATTAAATACAAAAGGCACAATGGCGACTTAAGGACAAGAAGACTGTCTCTTCTTACTGACTATGATTTGAACCAGTCCTGTGACCCTAGTTATAGATTGCGATGCTTCACTTCAGGTTTACTGTTTCCCTTGGACCTTCTTAGTGACGATGAATCACAGAAATTGCATCGGAATTAAAAACAAAAGGCACAATGCCGACTTAAGTACAAGAAGACTGACTCTTCCTACTGTCAATGTTTTGAACCATTTCTGAGACACTAGTTATAGAGTCCGATGCTACACTTCAGGTTTACTGTATCCCTTGGACCTTCTTATTGACGATGAAACACAGAAATTGCATCGGAATTAAATACAAAAGGCACAATGCCGACTTAAGGACAAGAAGACTCACTGTTCATACAGACTATGATTTGAGCCATTCCTGTGACACTAGTTATAGATTGCGATGCTTCACTTCAGGTTTACTGTATCCCTGTGACCTGCTTATTGACGATGAAACACAGAGATTGCATCGGAATTAAATAGAAAAAGCACAATGCCGACTTAAGTACAAGAAAACTGACTCTTCTTACTGTCTACGTTTTGAACCATTCCTGTGGCACTAGTTGTAGATTCCGATGCTTCACTTCAGGTTTACTGTATCCCTTGGACCTTCTTATTGACGATGAAACACAGAAATTGCATCGGAATTAAATACAAAAGGCACAATGCCGACTTAAGTACAAGAAAACTGACTCTTCTTACTGTCAATGTTTTGAACCATTCCTGTGACACTAGTTATAGATTCCGATGCTTCACTTCAGGTTTACTGTATCCCTCTGACCTTATTGCCGATGAAACACAGAAATTGCATCGGAATTAAATAGAAAAGGCACAATGCCGACTTAAGTACAAGAAGACTGACTCTTCCTACTGTCTATGTTTTGAACCATTTCTGTGACACTAGTTATAGAGTCTGATGCTTCAGTTCAGGTTTACTGTATCCCTTAGACCTTCTTATTGACGATGAATCACAGAAATTGCATCGGAATTAAATACAAAAGGCACAATGCCGACTAAAGTACAAGAACACTGACTCTTCTTACTGTCTATATTTTGAACCATTCCAGTGACACTAGTTATAGATTCCGATGCTTCACTTCAGGTTTACTGTATTACTTGGACCTTCTAATTGACGATTAAAACACATAAATTGCATCGGAATTAAATACAAAAGGCACAATGCTGACTTAAGTACAAGAAGACTGACTCTTCTTACTGTCTATGTATTGAACCATTACTGTGACACTAGTCATAGATTCCGATGCTTCACTCCAGGTTTACTGTATCCCTTGGACCTTCTTATTGACGATGAAACACAGAAATTGCATCGGAATTGCAATGACAAAAGGCACAATGCCGACTTAAGGACAAGAAGACCGACTGTTCATACTGACTATGTTTGATACATTCCTGTGACACTAGTTATAGATTCCGATGCTTCACTCCAGTTTTACTGTATCCCTTGGACCTTCTTATTGACGATGAAACACAGAAATTGCATCGGAATGAAATACGAAATCACAATGCCGACTTAAGTACAAGAAGACTGACTCTTCTTACTGACTATTTTTTGAACCATTCCTGTGACTCTAGTTATAGATTCCGATGCTTCACTTTAGGTTTACTGCATCCCTCTGACCTTATTGCCGATGAAACACAGAAATTGCATCGGAATTAAATACAAAAGGCACAATGCCGACATAAGTACAAAAAGACTGACTCTTCCTACTGTCTATGATTTGAACCATTGCTGTGACACTAGTTATTGATTCCGATGCTTCACTCCACGTTTACTGTATCCCTTGGACCTTCTTATTGACGATCAAACACAGAAATTGCATCGGAATTGCAATGACAAAAGGCACAATGCCGACTTAAGGACAAGAAGACTGACTTTTCATACCGACTATGTTTGATACATTCCTGTGACACTAGTTATAGATTCCGATGCTTCACTTCAGGTTTACTGTATCCCTTGGACCTTCTTATTGACGATGAAACACAGAAATTGCATCGGAATTAAATAGAAAAGGCACAATGCCGACTAAAGTACAAGAAGACTGACTCTTCTTACTGCCTATGTTTTGAACCATTCCTGTGACACTAGTTATAGATTCCGATGCTACACTTCAGGTATACTGTATCCCTTGGACCTTCTTATTGACGATGAAACACAGAAATTGCATCGGAATTAAATACAAAAGGCATAATGCCGACTTAAGTACAAGAAGACTGACTCTTCTTACTGTCTGTGTTTGAACCATTCCTGTGACACTAGTTATGGGTTCCGATGCTGCACTTCAGGTTTACTGTATCCCTTGGACCTTCTGATTGACGATGAAACACAGAAATTGCATCGGAATTAAATACAAAAGGCACAATGCCGACTTAAGGAAACGAAGACTGACTGCTCATACTGACTATACTTTGAACCATTCCTGTGACACTAGTTATAGATTCCGATGCTTCACTTCAGGTTTACTGTATCCCTTGGAACTTCTTATTGACTATAAAACACAGATATTGCATCGGAATTAGATAGAAAAGGCACAATGCCGACTTAAGTACAAGAAGACTGACTCTTCTTACTGCCTACGTTTTGAACCATTCCTGTGACACTAGTTTTGGATTCCAATGCTTCACTTCAGGTTTACTGTATCCCTCTGACCTTCTTATTGACAATGAAACACAGAAATTGGATGGGAATTAGATACAAAAGGCACAATGCCGACTTAAGTACAAGAAGACTGTCTCTTCCTACTGTCTATGTTTTGAACCATTCCTGTGACACTAGTTATAGATTCCGTTGCTTCACTTCAGGTTTACTGTATCCCTCTGACCTTATTGGCAATTAAACACAGAAATTGCATCGAAATTAAATACAAAAGGCACAATGGCGACTTAAGGACAAGAAGACTGTCTCTTCTTACTGACTATGTTTTGAACCATTCCTGTGACACTAGTTATAGATTGCGATGCTTTACTTCGGGTTTACTGTTTCCCTTGGACCTTCTTATTGACGATGAAACACAGAGATTGCATCGGAATTAAATAGAAAAGTCACAATGCTGACTTAAGTACAAGAAGACTGACTCTTCCTACTGTTTATGTTTTGAACCATTTCTGTGACACTAGTTATAGAGTCTGATGCTTCAGTTCAGGTTTACTGTATCCCTTGGACCTTCGTATTGACGATGAATCACAGAAATTGCATCGGAATTAAATAAAAAGGCACAATGCCGAATAAAGTACAAGAACACTGACTCTTCTTACTGTCTATATTTTGAACCATTCCAGTGACACAAGTTATAGAGTCCGATGCTGCAATTCAGGTTTACTGTATCCCTTGGACCTTCTTATTGACGATGAAAAACAGATATTGCATCGGAATTAAATACAAAAGGCACAATGCCGACTTAAAGACAAGAAGATTGACTCTTCTTACTGTCTATGCTTTGAACCATTACTGTGACACTAGTTATAGATTCCGATGCTTCACTCCCGGTTTACTGTATCCCTTGGACCTTCTTATTGACGATGAAACACAGAAATTGCATCGGAATTAAATATAAAAGGCACAATGCCGACTTAAGTACAAGAAGACTGACTCTTCTTACTGTCTATGTTTGAACCATTCCTGTGACACTAGTTATAGATTCCGATTCTACACTTCCGGTTTACTGTATCCCTCTGACCTTCTTATTGACGGTGAAACACAGAAATTGCATCGGAATTAAATACGAAAGGCACAATGCCGACTTAAGTACAAGAAGACTGACTCTTCTTACTGACTATGTTTTGAAGCATTCCTGTGACACTAGTTATAGTTTCCGATGCTTCACTTCAGGTTTACTGTATCCCTTGGACCTTCTTATTGACGATGAAACACAGAAATTGCATCGGGATTAAATAGAAAAGGCACAATGACGACTTAAGTACAAGAAGACTGACTCTTCTTACTGTCTATGTTTTTAACCATTCCTGTGACACTAGTTATTGATTCCGATGCTTCACTCCAGGTTTACTGTATCCCTTGGACCTTCTTATTGATGATGAAACACAGAAATTGCATCGGAATTAAATACAAAAGGCACAATGCCCACTTAAGTACAAGAAGACTGACTCTTCCTACTGTCTATGTTTTGAACCATTCCTGTGACAGTAGTTATAAATTCCGATGCTTCACTTCAGGTTTATTGTATCCCTCTGACCTTATTGCCGATGAAACACAGAAATTGCATCGGAATTAAATACAAAAGGCACAATGGCGACTTAAGGACAAGAAGACTGTCTCTTCTTACTGACTATGATTTGAACCATTCCTGTGACCCTAGTTATACATTGCGATGCTTCACTTCAGGTTTACTGTTTCCCTTGGACCTTCTTAGTGACGATGAAACACAGAAATTGCATCGGAATTAAAAACAAAAGGCACAATGCCGACTTAAGTACAAGAAGACTGACTCTTCCTACTGTCAATGTTTTGAACCATTTCTGAGACACTAGTTATAGAGTCCGATGCTACACTTCAGGTTTACTGTATCCCTTGGACCTTCTTATTGACGATGAAACACAGAAATTGCATCGGAATTAAATACAAAAGGCACAATGCCGACTTAAGGACAAGAAGACTCACTGTTCATACAGACTATGATTTGAGCCATTCCTGTGACACTAGTTATAGATTGCGATGCTTCACTTCAGGTTTACTGTATCCCTGTGACCTGCTTATTGACGATGAAACACAGAGATTGCATCGGAAATAAATAGAAAAAGCACAATGCCGACTTAAGTACAAGAAAACTGACTCTTCTTACTGTCTATGTTTTGAACCATTCCTGTGGCACTAGTTGTAGATTCCGATGCTTCACTTCAGGTTTACTGTATCCCTTGGACCTTCTTATTGACGATGAAACACAGAAATTGCATCGGAATTAAATACAAAAGGCACAATGCCGACTTAAGTACAAGAAAACTGACTCTTCTTACTGTCTATGTTTGAACCATTCCTGTGACACTAGTTATAGATTCCGATGCTTCACTTCAGGTTTACTGTATCCCACTATCCTTCTTATTGACGGTGAAACACAGAAATTGCATCGGAATTAAATACGAAAGGCACAATTTATAAAATAAATAAAATAAAATAAAATAAAATAAAATATTAATTATTTTTATCTGTCTGATTGGCTCTCCTATGAGTCGTCAGGTTTTGATTATTCGGTATCAGACGCTTGACAATGGCTTTTTCGTAAAGGCAATGTTACTCGTAGTTGACCGTGAAATAAAACTGAAATAATCGGACTTCGTAATTAAATCGTTTCCAAAGACTGCTGCGGTAGGTGCGGACTCATAATCTAAATCTCAATATTACAATAATTTGCCAGCCATGCCAAAACGTCGTACAGAGGTGATTGTCTACTAAACAAAAAATTACACAGTTAGTTAAATCAGATATATTCAATGAATAAGCCTACAGTTCATAATCCTACTTACTTTTATAAATATAAATTCTTTACAGAATCGAGTGCCTAGTATGATTGCAACTCGCAGTAATTTTCTATATCATGAAATATGGCGGTGTGCCAGACAATAAACTAAAATACGTGCTTCTCGCACCACTTCAACGAGAGCTCTTCCTTTTTTTTTTAATCAAACATACGACTAACGAAAATGTACTTTTGTTTTATCAGCGACACAGCGCTGCAGTTGTGTGCCATAGGCTTTATTTATTTGTCACTGATTATTTATTTAATTAATATCTCGCGTTTCCGAGGAAACTCACGCTCGGCATGCAAATGTGCCTTTATATTGCCCCCTGAATTGCGAGGCGAAAGGACACACCTGCAGGCGAGCAATTCACCTAAAGGCACAAGAAAATCTAAGTTATCTACAACTATTTACATGACTTACATTATACTGTATATTATACACAAAATTTGAATGACGCGCGTGCGCCGAAAAAGTTCCTATGTTGGCAAAACAGAGTGCGCGCATGCGCAGAAGCGTCTGTGTAACTACGGCACTGCCCTTATTTCGTAAATTTAGATCACGCGGCACAGTATTGCAGTTCATATTGTTCGTGTGCGCGCGCATTTCTTAGTCGTTGCACAAAGAAAATATTCCACCAAGATTACATATGAAGACTACATTCTATGACAGGTAACTTAGTTTTAAAATTACAATATTTGTTATAATACAATACAACTTTAGATTGTTGAATGTTCTTAGTTACATAGCATTGCAATGAAATGCTTCAAAGAAAAATGTCCGTATTTTTCAGGTGCGTTGACCTATACACATGGTGTCGTTATCACAGTTCATATTCATCTGCTGCACAATAATTTTTTACAGGTTAGTATCGTCGTGGTAAAGTTTTTTTGATCACAGTAACATCGTTGTATAACAACGTGATTGATACATAAGCATGTCCATTTCCTATTTCCATTATAGTCGTTGTGATGCAGTTCGTTGTGACAAAAAGCATTGTTTATTACAGATCAGACGTGACCCGTCGAGTAATTAGTCCATATGCAGTTCGTTTTCGATATTCCGTGGAAGCTTGGTTGCAGAACCTCGGACGGCACATAGCTGGCGTCGATCCTTGGACAGTCCAGGTAAGCGTGTCCGTCACATTTCGAGAACATTTCATTCCCTGAAGTTCCAACCAAAATTCTTCCACCCGTCGTGTTGTTTTTTGGACAGGCACTTTGTGTCCATTTAATCCAGTTAACATCTTGAAGTTGGGTACTGTAGTAATGTCGCTAGACGATGCACGAATTATGCACTACACATATTCAGTTTTTTTTTTTTTTTTTAAATATAGCTCACCTAAATGTTCGTGGTTACTCATCGAAGAAATCGTTCATCGCGTTAACAAAGGTACGATGCATCATGAATGTCATTAACAGTTTCTTTCACATAGGTTTCTGCGTAGTTGCAGACTTAGTAATGTACGTTAATGTCCGTGAATAGTGGTTCACTACGCAATTTTTTTTTTTTTTTTTAAAAAAAGTTTTTCACATTTTGGCACTCGTTATCGTTCAAATTTTCACACAGTAACAGTTACATTATACATCAGTTTAAAAAAACATAAGTAATAATACATACACACGTCACATATTTTCTTAGCATAAACATAATACAGTTGCACATAAACATGTTTACATCATCATTACATAGCTATAGGTTATTACATTGTGTCATATTTGATTACATGAATTGCAGATATTTACATCCTCTTTAGCGGTTTTGCTGGGATATTATCGATGTTTTTTGTGATGTCATCTGAAATTAAGATAGGTTAGACACAACATTCATTACATCAGTAGGCAAGACCAGGCGTTTTCATTACTCAATAAATATTCAAAATAGTAAGAGAGAGAAAATGTTCGATTCCTCGCGTTTTGTGCGTGTGTGTAGTGTGTCTGTGTGGCCTTGACTACTGGTAGATGCTTTTCTTGCTGAGAGATGTGCGTCTAATCTATTTCTCGAAGTAAAAGATCGCTTCACAGATGACGTCTGTCGGTTCGTCAGGTGTCATAGCAAGTCAGTGGTACCTACAGTCACAAATGTTCCGTGAAAAATTTATATATCATTCACTGCTACGTAATCATAAATTTTACTTTAATATTCAGTCTTCTCGGTGGAACCGCGGCGTTGAAAGAAAAGTTCTTCTGTCTTCAACTGCGACACTGGAACCGCTGAAATGAAAATTTCTATACTACTTATAATCTATGTTGTAATTTGTTTTAGTTCTTGCCACACAGCAGGTCGTTGAGATAACGGTACGTTATATGTCTTATGGTAGAAGATCTTGTGAGGCTTAACTTCAATCTTGTACACATACGTGTTGATACCACCTAATCGTTTGGTAAAAACTTGTAAATATTTGGATAACACTTCCTGTAGTTTTATACGTTCATGTACACTGAGAGCTGTAGCTTCACTTATCTTATGATCAAGCAATGTTTTCAAGTCCATTAGCTCTCTGTCAGATGAGTGTGTTTGCATGTCTTGAATGTCTTTGTCAAGTACTAACTGTACCTTGTACCCTGTACAGTGTTTGTCATGCTTTAGAGTTCTCCTGTCCAAATCAATAATAATTACACTGCCTCTATCATTTAAAATACATTTACCTTTGGAGAAGTCTATAATGCAGTCCTTCTCGCTCATAATATCTATTCCTAATATGCAATTTGTCACAAGGTTTTGTACAACCAGGAATGGCCATTGTACGGTTCCATTACCTATTTTAACGTTTACAAAAACTTGCTTCGTAACCCTACATGACTTATTACCTAGTGCAGTAGTTATTTTACAGTTTTGGGCAGGAAACTCAGGCACAGGTTCCAATTCACACATCTTTTTATAAAAATTAAAAGATAAAACGCTCACAGCTGCACCTGTATCTAGGATAATAGTAGTTGGAATCCCACCTACTACACCAGTAGTGGATGCTAAAACAATTTCATTTGTGTTTAAACGACATTGTGTACTGTCTTGTAAAAGTTCATCTGATATATTGTTATTGTGGTTGTATCTTATAAATAAAACAGGTAGTTTTTGTTTAGAATTATTCGGCATATCATTATTCTGTTGTTCAAGTGTGGTGTCAAATAACTGATTAACATTGAAGACGCCCCCCAAGGATTCTTCAGCCACGACCTGGGGCAAAGTAGTGACTGTTTCTAGTTTGTTGGATTATCATTTGTACTAGGTACTGACACAGATTGAGGTTGTGCATCAGGTGTCATTTCTATTATATTCACATTCGGATATTGCCTATTATGATCTCCAAACTTTTGCGGTTGTTGTTGCTGTTGCGCATTATAACTTACCTGTCGGTCGTAAGGTATGCTCCAATTTTGACCTGGTGGCTGCTGTGGTAAAGCAGAGTTTGAATGAAAGTACTGATCGTTACGAGTCCAACCTTGATGCTGTCTTGGCTCGTAGTTATTATTATTTCTATTTCTGTTTGTGTTTTTGTTATTACCTTTGTATCCGTTGTTACCGTTGCAGTTATTACCGCGGTGCCTTTTGTATGGATTGCCGCATGAAATGTTATTACTGTTGTAACTATTGTTCGTATTGGAATACGCGTGTTGATCTTGATTTCCGTACTGAGACGGCATGTGAGTTTGCTGTTTTTGTTGTACCGCGTATCCAACTGTGGGCGCGCCAGAATTGTGTTGGCAAGCCTGCATGTTTTGCATACCACTAGTGTAAACATTGTGGCTGCTGTTTTGCCGCGCGAAGCGCTGATCTTCAAGTAACATGTCAACCGAATCTAAAGCTGTTAAAAAATAATCTGAATCGTCATCCGGGATATGTAGAAGTTTTTCCTTAATGTTGAAAGGCAATTTGGCCTTCAACGCTCGGAGTATATCACGTGTTGCGACTGGTTCGTCTAAAAAATGTCCCATGTTCAAGTATTTTTCAAAATATCTGCGTAAGTTACCATTTTTACTGTTAAAAGTTTCAGGTTCTAAAATTTGTCTCCTGAGTCGCTCCTGGACGGATTGCGACCAGAATTTGTTCAGAAAGGCACGCTCAAACTCACTGTACGTGGTACATACGTCAGCTTGACTGTATGCCCAGACAGCTGCATCGCCTTGGATGTAACCGACAATATATGAAATCTTTTTCCGGTCACTCCAAGTGCGTGGAAATGCGTTACTAAAAGATTTGAGAAAAATCACCGGATGAATGGTTCGTTTCTCTGGGATAAAAGCCTGAAATTGCCTGTGTTTTATTAAGCTTTCGTCTTCCTTTGCATTATGATATGGATTTGTTCCACTGTAATTACTGCAATGCTCAGCTGGCGAGTAATTACGATAATGTTGCTGTGGTTTACCATGATAATAGCTTGTGTTTGTGGTTGCACGTCGTGGTATGTGTTGTAGTCGTGGTGTGTTTTGTTCTTGTGTGTTTGTGGTGTGCGGTATGTGTGCGTCATACTCGAATGTATATTGGTTTCTGAACTGTACATTTTGACTGATATTTTCGTTACATTCAGACTGTGGTTGATCGGTGAATTGTCTCATGGGTGCAGTGACGGATTGTACTGCGTCACTAATCAGCTGTTTGTTATTAGTGATGTATTCCGCTACGGAGTCGTGCACAATTGTTGGTAAATTTTCACGTATGCATCTATCAAAATGTTTGTCTTTGTTCTCTACCCAATCATGAAATTCTTTATTAATATTTTGAAAATGAGCTGTGGCATCAGATTGTAAGATGTCAGTCAGGTGTTGTTCAACATCGTCAAATTTATTCTGCACGTCAGTAATTCGTTTTTCAAGGTTGTCGTGTACTGAAGGATATATTTGAATTTGTTCAGTAAGAGCTTCACACGTGACATTAAGGTTTTTTAATTGTTTCTGTAAAAGTGCTACGTCATTTGTAGTCTTTTCTTGTCTCGTATTAAGCTTGGAAAATTTCGTACTGAGTTCAGTCATCTGTTCGGTCAGTGTGGCGTCTATAAGTTCCACACGTTTACACAAAGTGTCATTACATGCCTTGATTGCTATGAGATCAGATTTAATTTCGTCATTTTGTGTCTTTAACTGTTCATTTTGTGTCTTTAAGGTTGCCATGTTTTCCGCGTTCTGCATCCTTAAGGTTGCCATATTTTCTGCGTTTTGTTTCATTAGCATTTGTAACATGTTGGCAATGTTTACTGTTTGCAAGGTCTCTGCCCCCGCCGCGTCATTAGACGTGACGTCATGCATTAACATGGGCTCTGACTGAGACTTTGAAATTTTTGTGGTGGACGGCCTATTGTCAAAATTTCCGTTGACACTTGCGTCAATATTTGATGTATCGTCACTACCGGTTGCTGTCGTAAAGTCATTTTCTAACATTTGTCTCTCGTCCGAGTCGGATTGCGTCTGAATAGTACGTCTTTGCTGTTCCATTTTTGCGTATTGTTTTCTAGTTATTACCATGCCACACGTGCTATATATTTCAAGAAATTAATGTTTGACACTGGTTTTAAAATAAAATGCAGTTGAGCATGAATCGGTCGTAGCAACAATGGCTGTCTGTTAATTTAAAAATATAAACTGAATTTGAGATTATTGGTAATGGCTGCTGGCCATGTTACATGATATCGTACAGAAGTCGGCCATATTGTACACTCGTGTATTGGTATTGTTGCATACGTTATTGTTTAAGGAAAAATACTGAGAATGGAATTTATCACTGAAACTGTTATGCGGAAAAGAAACACTACAGAATTTTACTGAAAAGCTAATACACTGAATTATACGTCTGGTCAAGCCTGCTAATGCAAAGATGCTGCGTCTTACCTTATTTTGCTGGAAGCTTCTTTGCGTCTTCCCGCAAAATTTTATAATTGGCAAATATCTTCTGATTTTTTTTTATTTCTCATATAGTCAAGTCCAGGACCAGAAGGTTGATTTTTCACATGAAACAAAGAGAACAATGTAACAAATGACAAAATAACAAGTCCGACACGCAGTCGCCAATATAAAATAAATAAAATAAAATAAAATAAAATATTAATTATTTTTATCTGTCTGATTGGCTCTCCTATGAGTCGTCAGGTTTTGATTATTCGGTATCAGACGCTTGACAATGGCTTTTTCGTAAAGGCAATGTTACTCGTAGTTGACCGTGAAATAAAACTGAAATAATCGGACTTCGTAATTAAATCGTTTCCAAAGACTGCTGCGGTAGGTGCGGACTCATAATCTAAATCTCAATATTACAATAATTTGCCAGCCATGCCAAAACGTCGTACAGAGGTGATTGTCTACTAAACAAAAAATTACACAGTTAGTTAAATCAGATATATTCAATGAATAAGCCTACAGTTCATAATCCTACTTACTTTTATAAATATAAATTCAATACAGAATCGAGTGCCTAGTATGGTTGCAACTCGCAGTAATTTTCTATATCATGAAATATGGCGGTGTGCCAGACAATAAACTAAAATACGTGCTTCTCGCACCACTTCAACGAGAGCTCTTCCTTTTTTTTTTAATCAAACATACGACTAACGAAAATGTACTTTTGCTTTATCAGCGACACAGCGCTGCAGTTGTGTGCCATAGGCTTTATTTATTTGTCACTGATTATTTATTTAATTAATATCTCGCGTTTCCGAGGAAACTCACGCTCGGCATGCAAATGTGCCTTTATAAATGCCGACTTAAGTGCAAGAAGACTGACTCTTCTTACTGACTTTGTTTTGAACCATTCCTGTGACACTAGTTATAGATTCCGATGCTTCACTTCACGTTTACTGTTTCCCTGTGACCTTCTTATTGACGATGAAACACAGAGATTGCATCGGAATTAAATAGAAAAGGCACAATGCCGACTTAAGTACAAGAAGACTGTCTCTTCCTACTGTCTATGTTTTGAACCATTCCTGTGACACTAGTTATAGATTCCGATGCTTCACTTAAGGTTTACTGTATCCCTCTGACCTTATTGCCGATGAAACACAGAAATTGCATCGGAATTAAATACAAAAGGCACAATGGCGACTTTAGGACAAGAAGACTGACTCTTCTTACTGCCTATGTTTTGAACCATTCCTGTGACACTAGTTTTGGATTCCGATGCTTCACTTCAGGTTTACTGTATCCCTCTGACCTTCTTATTGATAATGAAACACAGAAATTGGATGGGAATTAAATACAAAAGGCACAATGCCGACTTAAGTACAAGAAAACTGTCTCTTCCTACTGTCTATGTTTTGAACCATTCCTGTGACACTAGTTATAGATTCCGATGCTTCACTTCAGGTTTACTGTATCCCTCTGACCTTATTGCCGATGAAACACAGAAATTGCATCGGAATTAAATAGAAAAGGCACAATGCCGACTTAAGTACAAGAAGACTGACTCTTCCTACTGTCTATGTTTTGAACCATTTCTGTGACACTAGTTATAGAGTCTGATGCTTCAGTTCAGGTTTACTGTATCCCTTAGACCTTCTTATTGACGATGAATCACAGAAATTGCATCGGAATTAAATACAAAAGGCACAATGCCGACTAAAGTACAAGAAGACTGACTCTTCTTACTGCCTATGTTTTGAACCATTCCAGTGACACTAGTTATAGATTCCGATGCTTCACTTCAGGTTTACTGTATTACTTGGACCTTCTTATTGACGATTAAAACACATAAATTGCAACGGAATTAAATACAAAAGGCACAATGCTGACTTAAGTACAAGAAGACTGACTCTTCTTACTGTCTATGTATTGAACCATTACTGTGACACTAGTTATAGATTCCGATGCTTCACTCCAGGTTTACTGTATCCCTTGGACCTTCTTATTGACGATGAAACACAGAAATTGCATCGGAATTGCAATGACAAAAGGCACAATGCCGACTTAAGGACAAGAAGACCGACTGTTCATACTGACTATGTTTGATACATTCCTGTGACACTAGTTATAGATTCCGATGCTTCACTCCAGTTTTACTGTATCCCTTGGACCTTCTTACTGACGATGAAGCACAGAAATTGCATCGGAATGAAATACGAAAGGCACAGTGCCGACTTAAGTACAAGAAGACTGACTCTTCTTACTGACTATTTTTTGAACCATTCCTGTGACTCTAGTTATAGATTCCGATGCTTCACTATAGGTTTACTGTATCCCTCTGATCTTATTGCCGATGAAACACAGAAATTGCATCGGAATTAAATACAAAAGGCACAATGCCGACTTAAGTACAAAAAGACTGACTCTTCCTACTGTCTATGTTTTGAACCATTCCTGTGACACTAGTTATTGATTCCGATGCTTCACTCCAGGTTTACTGTATCCCTTGGACCTTCTTATTGACGATCAAACACAGAAATTGCATCGGAATTGCAATGACAAAAGGCACAATGCCGACTTAAGGACAAGAAGACTGACTTTTCATACCGACTATGTTTGATACATTCCTGTGACACTAGTTATAGATTCCGATGCTTCACTTCAGGTTTACTGTATCCCTTGGACCTTCTTATTGACGATGAAACACAGAAATTGCAGCGGAATTAAATAGAAAAGGCACAATGCCGACTAAAGTACAAGAAGACTGACTCTTCTTACTGCCTATGTTTTGAACCATTCCTGTGACACTAGTTATAGATTCCGATGCTACACTTCAGGTATACTGTATCCCTTGGACCTTCTTATTGACGATGAAACACAGAAATTGCATCGGAATTAAATACAAAAGGCATAATGCCGACTTAAGTACAAGAAGACTGACTCTTCTTACTGTCTATGTTTGAACCATTCATGTGACACTAGTTATGGGTTCCGATGCTGCACTTCTGGTTTACTGTATCCCTTGGACCTTCTGATTGACGATGAAACACAGAAATTGCATCGGAATTAAATACAAAAGGCACAATGCCGACTTAAGGAAACGAAGACTGACTGTTCATACTGACTATACTTTGAACCATTCCTGTGACACTAGTTATAGATTCCGATGCTTCACTTCAGGTTTACTGTATCCCTTGGAACTTCTTATTGACGATAAAACACAGATATTGCATCGGAATTAGATAGAAAAGGCACGATGCCGACTTAAGTACAAGAAGACTGACTCTTCTTACTGCCTACGTTTTGAACCATTCCTGTGACACTAGTTTAGGATTCCAATGCTTCACTTCAGGTTTACTGTATCCCTCTGACCTTCTTACTGACAATGAAACACAGAAATTGGATGGGAATGAAATACAAAAGGCACAATGCCGACTTAAGTACAAGAAGACTGTCTCTTCCTACTGTCTATGTTTTGAACCATTCCTGTGACACTAGTTATAGATTCCGTTGCTTCACCTCAGGTTTACTGTATCCCTCTGACCTTATTGCCAATTAAACACAGAAATTGCATCGGAATTAAATACAAACGGCACAATGGCGACTTAAGGACAAGAAGACTGTCTCTTCTTACTGACTATGTTTTGAACCTTTCCTGTGACACTAGTTATAGATTGCGATGCTTTACTTCGGGTTTTCTGTTTCCCTTGGACCTTCTTATTGGCGATGAAACACAGAGATTGCATCGGAATTAAATAGAAAAGGCACAATGCCGACTTAAGTACAAGAAGACTGACTCTTCCTACTGTCTATGTTTTGAACCATTCCTGTGACACTAGTTATTGATTCCGATGCTTCACTCCAGGTTTACTGTATCCCTTGGACCTTCTTATTGACGATGAAAAACAGAAATTGCATCGGAATTAAATACAAAAAGCACAATGCCGACTTAAGTACAAGAAGACTGACTCTCCTTACTGACTATGTTTAACCATTCCTGTGACACTAGTTACAGATTTCGATGCTTCACTTCAGGTTTACTGTATCCCTCTGACCTTATTGCCGATGAAACACAGAAATTGCATCGGAATTAAATACAAAAGGCACAATGCCGACTTAAGTACAAGAAGACTGGCTCTTCCTACTGTCTATGTTTTGAACCATTCCTGTAACACTAGTTATTGATTCCGATGCTTCACTCCAGGTTTACTGTATCCCTTGGACCTTCTTATTGACGATGAAAAACAGAAATTGCATCGGAATTAAATACAAAAAGCACAATGCCGACTTAAGTACAAGAAGACTGACTCTCCTTACTGACTATGTTTAACCATTCCTGTGACACTAGTTATAGATTCCGATGCTTTACTTCAGGTTTACTGTATACCTTGGACCTTCTTATTGACGATGAAACACAGAAAATGCATCGGAATGAAATACAAAAGGCACAATGCCGACTTAAGTACAAGAAGGCTGATTCTTCCTACTGTCTATGTTTTGAACCATCCCTGTGACACTAGTTGTGGATTCCGATGCTTCACTTCAGGTTTACTGTATCCCTCTGACCTTCTTATTGACAATGAAACACAGAAATTGCATGGGAATTAAATACAAAAGGCTCAATGCCGACATAAGTACAAGAAGACTGACTCTTACCACTGTCTATGTTTTGAACCATTTCTGTGACACTAGTTATAGAGTCCGATGCTGCACTTCAGGTTTACGTATCCCTTGGACCTTCTTATTGACGATGAAACACAGAAATTGCATCAGAATTAAATACAAAAGGCACAATGCCGACTTAATGACAATAAGACTGACGGTTCATACTGACTATGTTTTGAACCATTCCTGTGACACTAGTTATAGATTCCGATGCTTCACTTCAGGTTTACTGTATCCCTGTGACCTTCTTATTGACGATGAAACACAGAGATTGCATCGGAATTAAATAGAAAAGGCACAATGCCGACTTAAGTACAAGAAGACTGACTCTTCTTACTGTCTATGTACTGAACCATTCCTGTGGCACTAGTTGTAGATTTCGATGCTTCACATCAGTTTACTGTATCCCACTGTCCTTCTTATTGACGGTGAAACACAGAAATTGCATCGGAATTAAATACGAAAGGCACAATGCCGACATAAGTGCAAGAATACTGACTCTTCTTACAGACTATGTTTTGAACCATTCCTGTGACACTAGTAATAGATTCCGATGCTTCACTTCAGGTTTACTGTATCCCTGTGACCTTCTTATTGACGATGAAACACAGGGATTGCATCGGAATTATATAGAAAAGGCACAATGCCGACTTAAGTACAAGAAGACTGACTCTTGTTACTGTCAATGTTTCGAACCATTCCTGTGGCACTAGTTTTAGATTCCGTTGCTTCACTTCAGGTTTACTGTTTCCCTTGGACCTTCTTATTGACGACGAAACACAGAAATCGCATCGGAATTAAATAGAAAAGGCACAATGCCGACTTAAGTACAAGAAGACTGACTCTTCCTACTGTCTATGTTTTGAACCATTTCTGTGACACTATTTATAGAGTCCGATGCCTCACTTCAGGTTTACTGTATCCCTTGGACCTTCTTATTGACGATGAATCACAGAAATTGCATCGGAATTAAATACAACAGGCACAATGCCGACTAAAGTACAAGATGACTGACTCTTCTTACTGTCTATATTTTGATCCGTTCCAGTGACACTAGTTATAGATTCCGATGCTTCACTTCAGGTTTACTGTATTCCTTGGACCTTCTTATGGACGATTAAAACACACAGAAATTGCATCGGAATTAAATACAAAAGGCACAATGCCGACTTAAGTACAAGAAGACTGACTCTTCTTACTGTCTATGTTATGAACCATTACTGTGACACTAGTTATAGATTCCGATGCTTCACTCCAGGTTTACTGTATCCCTTGTACCCTCTTGTTGACGATGAAGCACAGAAATTGCTTCGGAATGAAATACGAAAGACACAATGCCGACTTAAGTACAAGAGGACTGACTCTTCTTACTGACTATGTTTTGAACCATTTCTGTGACACTATTTATAGAGTCCGATGCCTCACTTCAGGTTTACTGTATCCCTTGGACCTTCTTATTAACGGTGAAAAACAGAAATTGCATTGGAATTAAATTCGAAAGGCACAATGCCGACTTAAGTACAAGAAGACTGACTCTTCTTACTGACTATGTTTTGAACCATTCCTGTGAGACTAGTTATAGATTCCGATGCTTTACTTCAGGTTTACTGTATCCCTAGGACCTTCTTATTGACGATGAAACACAGAAATTGCATCGGGATTAAATAGAAAAGGCACAATGACGACATAAGTACAAGAAGACTGACTCTTCTTACTGTCTATGTATTGTACCATTCTTGCGACACTAGTTATAGATTCCGATGCTTCACTCTAGGTTTACTGTATCCCTTGGACCTCCTTATTGACGATGTAGCACAGAAATTGCTTCGGAATGAAATACGAAAGACACAATGCCGACTTAAGTACAAGTGGACTGACTCTTCTTACTGACTATGTTTTGAACCATTCCTGTGACTCTAGTTATAGATTTCGATGCTTCA
Source organism: Schistocerca serialis cubense (assembly GCF_023864345.2). Classification (NCBI taxonomy): domain Eukaryota; kingdom Metazoa; phylum Arthropoda; class Insecta; order Orthoptera; family Acrididae; genus Schistocerca; species Schistocerca serialis. The sequence continues at coordinate 976,182,863 of NC_064641.1, read as the reverse complement.
CTTCAGGTTTACTGTATCCCTCTGACATTATTGCCGATGAAACACAGATATTGCATCGGAATTAAATACAAAAGGCACAATGCCGACTTAAGTACAAGAAGACTGACTCTTCCTACTGTCTATGTTTTGAACCATTCCTGTGACACTAGTTATTGATTCCGATGCTTCACTCCAGGTTTACTGTATCCCTTGGACCTTCTTATTGACGATGAAACACAGAAACTGCATCGGAATTAGATACAAAAGGCACAATGCCGACTTAAGTAAAAGAAGACTGACTCTTCTTACTGACTATGTTTGAACCATTCCTGTGACACTAGTTATAGATTCCGATGCTTTACTTCAGGTTTACTGTATACCTTGGACCTTCTTATTGACGATGAAACACAGAAATTGCATCGGAATTAAATACAAAAGGCACAATGCCGACTTAAGGACAAGAAGACAGACTCTTCTTACTGACTCTGTTTTGAACCATTCCTGTGACACTAGCAATAGATTCCGATGCTTCACTTCAGGTTTACTGTATCCCTCTGACGTTCTTATTGACGATCAAACACAGAAATTGCATCGGAATTAAATACAAAAGGCATAATGGCGACTTAAGTACATGAAGACTGACTCTTCTTACTGTCTATGTTTTGACCCATACCATTGACACTAGTTATGGATTCTGATGCTTCACTTCAGGTTTACTGTATCCCTTGGACCTTCTTATTGACGATGAAACACAGGAATTGCATCGGAATTAAATAGAAAAGTCACAATGCCGACTTAAGTACAAGAAGACTGACTCTTTTTACTGACTATGTTTTGAACCATTCCTGTGACACTAGTTATAGATTCCGATGCTTCACCCCAGGTTTACTGTATCCCTTGGACCTTCTTATTGACGATGAAACACAGGAATTGCATCGGAATTAAATAGAAAAGTCACAATGCCGACTTAAGTACAAGAAGACTGACTCTTTTTACTGACTATGATTTGAACCATTCCTGTGACACTAGTTATAGATTCCGATGCTTCACTTCAGGTTTACTGTATCCCTTGGACCTTCTTATTGACGATGAAACACAGAAATTGCATCGGAATTAAAAACAGAAGGCAAAATGCCGACTTAAGTACACGAAGACTGACTCTTCTTACTTTCTATGTTTTGAACCATTCCTGTGACACTGGTTATAGATTCCGATGCTACACTCCAGGTTTACTGTATCCCTTGGAACTTCTTATTGACGACGAAACACAGAAATTGCATCGGAATTAAATACAAAAGGCACAATGCCGACTTAAGGACAAGAAGGCTGACTTTTCTTACTGACTATGATTTGAACCATTCCTGTGACACTAGTTATAGATTCCAATGCTTCACTTCAGGTTTATTGTATCCCTCTGACCTTCTTATTCACAACGAAACACAGAAATTGCATCGGATATAAATAGAAAAGGCACAATGTCGACTTAAGTACAAGAAGACTGACTCTTCTTACTGTCTAAGTTTTGAACCATTCCTGTGACACTAGTTATAGATTCCGATGCTTCACTCCAGGTTTACTGTATCCCTTGGACCTTCTTATTGACGATGAAACACAGAAATTGCATCGGAATTAAATGCAAAAGGCACAATGCCGACTTAAGTACAAGAAGACTGACGCTTCTTACTGACTATGATTTGAACCATTCCTGTAACACTAGTTATAGATTCCGATGCTTCACTTCAGGTTTACTGTACACCTTGGACCTTCTTATTGACTATGAAACACAGAAATCGCATCGGAATTAAATACAAATGGCACAATGCCGACTTAAGTACAAGAAGACTGACTCTTCCTACTGTCTATATTTTGAACCATTCCTGTGACACTAGTTATAGATTCCGCTGCTTCACTTCAGGTTTACTGTATCCCTTGGACCTTCTTTTTGACGATGAAAAACAGAAATTGCATCGGAATTAAATACAAAAAGCACAATGCCGACTTAAGTACAAGAAGACTGACTCTCCTTACTGACTATGTTTAACCATGCCTGTGACACTAGTTATAGATTCCGATGCTTTACTTCAGGTTTACTGTATACCTTGGACCTTCTTATTGACGATGAAACACAGAAAATGCATCGGAATGAAATACAAAAGGCACAAAGCCGACTTAAGTACAAGAAGGCTGATTCTTCCTACTGTCTATGTTTTGAACCATCCCTGTGACACTAGTTGTGGATTCCGATGCTTCACTTCAGGTTTACTGTATCCCTCTGACCTTCTTATTGACAATGAAACACAGAAATTGCATGGGAATTAAATACAAAAGGCTCAATGCCGACTTAAGTACAGGAAGACTGACTCTTACCACTGTCTATGTTTTGAACCATTTCTGTGACACTAGTTATAGAGTCCGATGCTGCACTTCAGGTTTACGTATCCCTTGGACCTTCTTATTGACGATGAAACACAGAAATTGCATCAGAATTAAATACAAAAGGCACAATGCCGACTTAATGACAATAAGACTGACTGTTCATACTGACTATGTTTTGAACCATTCCTGTGACACTAGTTATAGATTCCGATGCTTCACTTCAGGTTTACTGTATCCCTGTGACCTTCTTATTGACGATGAAACACAGAGATTGCATCGGACTTAAATAGAAAAGGCACAATGCCGACTTAAGTACAAGAAGACTGACTCTTCTCACTGTCTATGTACTGAACCATTCCTGTGAAACTAGTTATAGATTCCGATGCTTCACTTCAGGTTTACTGTATCCCTGTGACCTTCTTATTGACGATGAAACACAGAGATTGCATCGGAATTAAATAGAAAAGGCACAATGCCGACTTAAGTACAAGAAGACTGACTCTTGTTACTGTCAATGTTTTGAACCATTCCTGTGGCACTAGTTTTAGATTCCGATGCTTCACTTCAGGTTTACTGTTTCCCTTGGACCTTCTTATTGACGACGAAACACAGAAATCGCATCGGAATTAAATAGAAAAGGCACAATGCCGACTTAAGTACAAGAAGACTGACTCTTCCTACTGTCTATGTTTTGAACCATTTCTGTGACACTATTTATAGAGTCCGATGCCTCACTTCAGGTTTACTGTATCCCTTGGACCTTCTTATTGACGATGAATCACAGAAATTGCATCGGAATTAAATACAACAGGCACAATGCCGACTAAAGTACAAGATGACTGACTCTTCTTACTGTCTATATTTTGATCCGTTCCAGTGACACTAGTTATAGATTCCGATGCTTCACTTCAGGTTTACTGTATTCCTTGGACCTTCTTATGGACGATTAAAACACACAGAAATTGCATCGGAATTAAATACATAAGGCACAGTGCCGACTTAAGTACAAGAAGACTGACTCTTCTTACTGTCTATGTTATGAACCATTACTGTGACACTGGTTATAGATTCCGATGCTTCACTCCAGGTTTACTGTATCCCTTGTACCCTCTTGTTGACGATGAAGCACAGAAATTGCTTCGGAATGAAATACGAAAGACACAATGCCGACTTAAGTACAAGAGGACTGACTCTTCTTACTGACTATGTTTTGAACCATTTCTGTGACACTATTTATAGAGTCCGATGCCTCACTTCAGGTTTACTGTATCCCTTGGACCTTCTTATTAACGGTGAAAAACAGAAATTGCATCGGAATTAAATTCGAAAGGCACAATGCCGACTTAAGTACAAGAAGACTGACCCTTCTTACTGACTATGTTTTGAACCATTCCTGTGAGACTAGTTATAGATTCCGATGCTTTACTTCAGGTTTACTGTATCCCTAGGACCTTCTTATTGACGATGAAACACAGAAATTGCATCGGGATTAAATAGAAAAGGCACAATGACGACATAAGTACAAGAAGACTGACTCTTCTTACTGTCTATGTATTGTACCATTCTTGCGACACTAGTTATAGATTCCGATGCTTCACTCTAGGTTTACTGTTTCCCTTGGACCTCCTTATTGACGATGTAGCACAGAAATTGCTTCGGAATGAAATACGAAAGACACAATGCCGACTTAAGTACAAGAGGACTGACTCTTCTTACTGACTATGTTTTGAACCATTCCTGTGACTCTAGTTATAGATTTCGATGCTTCACTTCAGGTTTACTGTATCCCTCTGACCTTATTGCCGATGAAACACAGATATTGCATCGGAATTAAATACAAAAGGCACAATGCCGACTTAAGTACAAGAAGACTGACTCTTCCTACTGCCTATGATTTGAACCATTCCTGTGACACTAGTTATTGATTCCGATGCTTTACTCCAGGTTTACTGTGTCCCTTGGACCTTCTTATTGACGATGAAACACAGAAACTGCATCGGAATTAAATACAAAAGGCACAATGCCGACTTAAGTAAAAGAAGACTGACTCTTCTTACTGACTATGTTTGAACCATTCCTGTGACACTAGTTATAGATTCCGATGCTTTACTTCAGGTTTACTGTATACCTTGGACCTTCTTATTGACGATGAAACACAGAAATTGCATCGGAATTAAATACAAAAGGCACAATGCCGACTTAAGGACAAGAAGACAGACTCTTCTTACTGACTCTGTTTTGAACCATTCCTGTGACACTAGCAATAGATTCCGATGCTTCACTTCAGGTTTACTGTATCCCTCTGACGTTCTTATTGACGATCAAACACAGAAATTGCATCGGAATTAAATACAAAAGGCATAATGGCGACTTTAGTACATGAAGACTGACTCTACTTACTGTCTATGTTTTGACCCATACCATTGACACTAGTTATGGATTCTGATGCTTCACTTCAGGTTTACTGTATCCCTTGGACCTTCTTATTGACGATGAAACACAGAAATTGCATTAGAATTAAATACAAAAGGCACAATGCCGACTTAAGGACAAGAAGACTGACTGTTCATACTGACTATGTTTTGAACCATTCCTGTGACACTAGTTATAGATTCCGATGCTTCACTTCAGGTTTACTGTATCCCTTAGACCTTCTTATTGTCGATGAAACACAGAAATTGCATCGGAATTTAATAGAAAAAGCATAATGCCGACCTAAGTACAAGAAGACTGACTCTTCTTACTGCCTATGTTTTGAACCATTGCTGTGACACTAGTTATAGATTCCGATGCTACACTTCAGGTTTACTGTATACCTTGGAAGTTCTTATTGACGATGAAACACAGAAATTGCATTAGAATTAAATACAAAAGGCACAATGCCGACTTAAGTACAAGAAGACTGACTCTTCCTACTGTCTATTTTTTGAACCATTCCTGTGACACTAGTTTTGGATTCCGATGCTTCACTTCAGGTTTACTGTATCCCTCTGACCTTCTTATTGACAATGAAACACAGAAATTGCATGATAATTAAATACAAAAGGCTCAATGCCGACTTAATGACAATAAGACTGACTGTTCATACTGACTATGTTTTGAACCATTCCTGTGACACTAGTTATAGATTCCGATGCTTCCCTTCAGGTTTACTGTATCCCTGTGACCTTCTTATTGACGATGAAACACAGAGATTGCATCGGAATTAAATAGAAAAGGCACAATACCGACTTAAGTACAAGAAGACTGACTCTTCTTACTGTCTATGTTTTGAACCATTCCTGTGGCACTAGTTGTATATTTCGATGCTTCACTTCAGTTTACTGTATCCCACTGTCCTTCTTATTGACGGTGAAGCACAGAAATTGCATCGGAATTAAATACGAAAGGCACAATGCCGACATAAGTGCAAGAAGACTGACTCTTCTTACTGACTATGTTTCGAACCATTCCTGTGACACTAGTTATAGATTCCGATGCTTCACTTCAGGTTTACTGTATCCCTGTGACCTTCTTATTGACGACTAAGACACACAGAAATTGCATCGGAATTAAATACAAAAGGCACAATGCCGACTTAAGTACAAGAAGACTGAGTCTTCTTACTGTCTATGTTTTGAACCATACCTGTGGCACTAGTTTTAGATTCCGATGTTTCACTTCAGGTTTACTGTTTCCCTTGGACCTTCTTATTGACGATGAAACACAGAAATTGCATCGGAATTAAATAGAAAAGGCACAATGCCGACTTAAGTACAAGAAGACTGACTCTTCCTACTGTCTATGTTTTGAACCATTTCTGTGACACTATTTATAGAGTCCGATGCCTCACTTCAGGTTTACTGTATCCCTTGGACCTTCTTATTTACGATGAATCACAGAAATTGCATCGGAATTAAATACAAAAGGCACAATGCCGACTAAAGTACAAGATGACTGACTCTTCTTACTGTCTATATTTTGATCCGTTCCAGTGACACTAGTTATAGATTCCGATGCTTCACTTCAGGTTTACTGTATTCCTTGGACCTTCTTATTGACGACTAAGACACACAGAAATTGCATCGGAATTAAATACAAGAGGCACAATGCCGACTTAAGTACAAGAAGACTGAATCTTCTTACTGTCTATGTTATGAACCATTACTGTGACACTAGTTATAGATTCCGATGCTTCACTCTAGGTTTACTGTATCCCTTGGACATTCTTGTTGACGATGAAGCACAGAAATTGCTTCGGAATGAAATACGAAAGACACAATGCCGACTGAAGTGCAAGAGGACTGACTCTTCTTACTGACTATGTTTTGAACCATATCTGTGACACTATTTATAGAGTCCGATGCCTCACTTCAGGTTTACTGTATCCCTTGGACCTTCTTATTGAAGGTGAAACAAAGAAATTTCATCGGAATTTAATTCGAAAAGCACAATGCCGACTTAAGTACAAGAAGACTGACTCTTCTTACTGACTATGTTTGAACCATTCCTGTGAGACTAGTAATAGATTTCGATGCTTCACTTCAGGTTTACTGTATCCCCAGGACCTTCTTATTGACGATGAAACACAGAAATTGCATCGGGATTAAATAGAAAAGGCATAATGACGACATAAGTACAAGAAGACTGACTCTTCTTACTGACTTTGTTTGATCCATTCCTGTGACACTAGTTATAGATTCCGATGCTTTACTTCAGGATTACTGTATACCTTGGACCTTCTTATTGACGATGAAACACAGAAAATGCATCGGAATGAAATACAAAAGGCACAATGCCGACTTAAGTACAAGAAGGCTGATTCTTCCTACTGTCTGTGTTTTGAACCATTCCTGTGACACTAGTTGTGGATTCCGATGCTTCACTTCAGGTTTATTGTATCCCTCTGACCTTCTTATTGACGATGAAACACAGAAATTGCATCGGAATCAAATACAAAAGGCACAATGCCGACTTAAGGACAAGAAGACAGACTCTTCTTACTGACTCTGTTTTGAACCATTCCTGTGACACTAGCAATATATTCCGATGCTTCACTTCAGGTTTACTGTATCCCTCTGACCTTCTTATTGACGATCAAACACAGAAATTGCATCGGAATTAAATACAAACGGCATAATGCCGACTTAAGTACAAGAAGACTGACTCTTCTTACTGTCTATGTTTTGACCCATTCCATTGACACTAGTTATGGATTCTGATGCTGCACTTCAGGTTTACTGTATCCCTTGGACCTTCTTATTGACGATGAAACACAGAAATTGCATCGGAATTAAATACAAAAGGCACAATGCCGACTTAAGGACAAGAAGACTGACTGTTCATACTGACTATGTTTTGAACCATTCCTGTGACACTAGTTATAGATTCCGATGCTTCACTTCAGGTTTACTGTATCCCTTGGACCTTCTTATTGACGATGAAACACAGAAATTGCATCGGAATTCAATAGAAAAAGCACAATGCCGACTTAAGTACAAGATGACTGACTCTTTTTACTGCCTATGTTTCGAACCATTCCTGTGACACTAGTTATAGATTCCGATGCTACACTTCAGGTTTACTGTATACCTTGGAAGTTCTTATTGACGATGAAACACAGAAATTGCATCGGGATTAAATACAAAAGGCACAATGCCGACTTAAGTACAAGAAGACTGACTCTTCCTACTGTCTAAGATTTGAACCATTCCTGTGTCACTAGTTTTGCATTCCGATGCTTCACTTCAGGTTTACTGTATCCCTCTGACCTTCTTATTGACAATGAAACACAGAAATTGCATGGGAATTAAATACAAAAGGCTCAATGCCGACTTAAGTACAAGAAGACTGACTCTTCCCATTGTCTATGTTTTGAACCATTTCTGTTACACTAGTTATAGAGTCCGATGCTGCACTTCAGGTTTACGTATCCCTTGGACCTTCTTATTGACGATGAAACACAGAAATTGCAACGGAATTAAATATAAAAGGCACAATGCCGACTTAATGACAATAAGACTGACTGTTCATACTGACTATGTTTTGAACCATTCATGTGACACTAGTTATAGATTCCGATGCTACACTTCAGGTTTACTGTATCCCTGTGACCTTCTTTTTGACGATGAAACACAGAGATTGCATCGGAATTAAATAGAAAAGGCACAATGCCGACTTAAGTACAAGAAGACAGACTCTTCCTACTGTCTAAGTTTTGAACCATTCCTGTGGCACTAGTTGTAGATTTCGATGCTTCACTTCAGTTTACTGTATCCCACTGTCCTTCTTATTGACGGTGAAACACAGAAATTGCTTCGGAATTAAATACGAAAGGCACAATGCCGACATAAGTGCAAGAAGACTGGCTCTTCTTACTGACTATGTTTTGAACCATTCCTGTGACACTAGTTATAGATTCCGATGCTTCACTTCTGGTTTACTGTATCCCTGTGACCTTCTTATTGACGATGAAACACAGAGATTGCATCGGAATTAAATAGAAAAGGCACAATGCCGACTTAAGTACAAGAAGACTGACTCTTCTTACTGTCTATGTTTTGAACCATTCCTGTGACACTAGTTATAGATTCCGATGCTTCACTTCAGGTTTACTGTATCCCTGTGACCTTCTTATTGACGATGAAACACAGAGATTGCATCGGAATTAAATAGAAAAGGCACAATGCCGACTTAAGTACAAGAAGACTGACTCTTCTTACTGTCTATGTTTTGAACCATTCCTGTGGCACTAGTTTTAGATTCCGATGCTTCACTTCAGGTTTACTGTTTCCCTTGGACCTTCTTATTGACGATGAAACACAGAAATTGCATCGGAATTCAATACAAAAGGCACAATGCCGACTTAAGTACAAGAAGACTGACTCTTCCTACTGTCTAAGATTTGAACCATTCCTGTGTCACTAGTTTTGGATTCCGATGCTTCACTTCAGGTTTACTGTATCCCTCTGACCTTCTTATTGACAATGAAACACAGAAATTGCATGGGAATTAAATACAAAAGGCTCAATGCCGGCTTAAGTACAAGAAGACTGACTCTTCCCATTGTCTATGTTTTGAACCATTTCTGTTACACTAGTTATAGAGTCCGATGCTGCACTTTAGGTTTATGTATCCCTTGGACCTTCTTATTGACGATGAAACACAGAACTTGCATCGGAATTAAATATAAAAGGCACAATGCCGACTTAATGACAATAAGACTGACTGTTCATATTGACTATGTTTTGAACCATTCCTGTGACAATAGTTATAGATTCCGATGCTTCACTTCAGGTTTACTGTATCCCTGTGACCTTCCTTTTGACGATGAAACACAGAGATTGCATCGGAATTAAATAGAAAAGGCACAATGCCGACTTAAGTACAAGAAGACTGACTCTTCTTACTGTCTATGTTTTGAACCATTCCTGTGGCACTAGTTGTAGATTTCGATGCTTCACTTCAGTTTACTGTATCCCACTGTCCTTCTTATTGACGGTGAAACACAGAAATTGCATCGGAATTAAATACGAAAGGCACAATGCCGACATAAGTGCAAGAAGACTGGCTCTTCTTACTGACTATGTATTGAACCATTCCTGTGACACTAGTTATAGATTCCGATGCTTCACTTCAGGTTTACTGTATCCCTGTGACCTTCTTATTGACGATGAAACACAGAGATTGCATCGGAATTAAATAGAAAAGGCACAATGCCGACTTAAGTACAAGAAGACTGACTCTTCTTACTGTCTATGTTTTGAACCATTCCTGTGGCACTAGTTTTAGATTCCGATGCTTCACTTCAGGTTTACTGTTTCCCTTGGACCTTCTTATTGACGATGAAACACAGAAATTGCATCGGAATTAAATACAAAAATCACAATGCCGACTTAAGTACAAGAAGACTGACTCTTCCTACTGTCTATGTTTTGAACCATTTCGGTGACACTATTTATAGAGTCCGATGCCTCACTTCAGGTTTACTGTATCCCTTGGACCATCTTATTGACGATGAATCACAGAAATTGCACCGGAATTAAATACAAAAGGCACAATGCCGACTAAAGTACAAGATGACTGACTCTTCTTACTGTCTATATTTTGATCCGTTCCAGTTACACTAGTTATAGATTCCGATGCTTCACTTCAGGTTTACTGTATTCCTTGGACCTTCTTATTGACGATTAAAACACACAGAAATTACATCGGAATTAAATACAAAAGGCACAATGCCGACTTAAGTACAATTAGACTGACTCTTCTTACTGTCTATGTTATGAACCATTACTGTGACACAAGTTACAGATTCAAATGCTTCACTCCAGGTTTACTGTATCCCTTGGACCTTCTTATTGACGATGAAACACAGAAATTGCATCGGAATTAAATACAAAAGGCACAATGCCGACTTAAGTACAAGACGTCTGACTCTTCTTACTGTCTATGTTTGAACCATTCCTGTGACACCAGTTATAGATTCCGATGATTCACTTCCGGTTTACTGTATCCCTCTGACCTTCAAATTGACGGAGAAACACAGAAATTGCATCGGAATTAAATACGAGAGGCACAATGCCGACTTAAGTTCAAGAAGACTGACTCTTCTTACTGAGTATGTTTTGAACCATTCCTGTGACACTAGTTATAGATTCCGATGCTTCACTTCAGGTTTACTGTATCCCTTGGACCTTCTTATTGACGATCAAACACAGAAATTGCATCGGGTTACATATAAAAGGCACAATGACGACTTAAGTACAAGAAGACTGACTCTTCTTACTGTCTATGTATTGTACCATTCTTGTGACACTAGTTATAGATTCCGATGCTTCACTCTAGGTTTACTATATCCCTTGGACCTTCTTGTTGACGATGAAACACAGAAATTGCATCGGAATTAAATAGAAAAGGCACAATGCCGACTTAAGTACAAGAAGACTGACTCTTCTTACTGATTATAGTTTGAACCATTCCTGTGACACTAGTTATAGATTCCAATACTTTACTTCAGGTTTACTGTGTTCCTTGGACCTTCTTATTGACGATGAGACACAGAAATTGCATCGGAATTAAATAGAAAAGGCACAATGGTGCCTTAAGTACAAGCAGACTGACTCTTATTACTATGTTTTGAACCATTCCTGTGACACTAGTTATAGATTCCGATGCTTCACTTTAGGTTTACTGTATACCATGGATCTTCTTAGTGACGAAGAAACACTGAAATTGCATCGGAATTAAATACAAATGGCACAATGCCGACTGAGGTACAAGAAGACTGACTCTTCCTACTGTCTATGTTTTGAACCATTCCTGCGACACTAGTTTTTGATTCCGATGCTTCACTTCAGGTTTACTGTATTTCTCTGACCTGCTAATTGACAATGAAACACAGAAATTGCATCGGAAATACGTACAATAGGCACAATGCCGACTTAAGTACAAGAAGACTGACTCTTCCTACTGTCTATGTTTTGAACCATTCCTGTGACAGTAGTTATAGATTCCGATGCTTCACTTCAGGTTTACTGTATCCCTCTGACCTTATTGCCGATGAAACACAGAAATTGCATCGGAATTAAATACAAAAGGCACAATGCCGACTTATGTACAAGAAGACTGACTCTTCTTACTGACTATGTCTTGAACCATTCCTGTGACACTAGTTATAGATTCCGATGCTTCACTTCAGGTTTACTGTATCCCTCTGACCTTCTTATGGACGATGAAAAACAGAAATTGCATCGGAATTAAATACAAAAGGGACAATGCCGACTTAAGTACCCAAAGACTGACTCTTCTTACTGTCTATGTTTGAACCATTCCTGTGACCCTAGTTATAGATTCCGATGCTTCACTTCAGGTTTACTGTATCCCTCTGACCTTCTTATTGACGGTGAAACACAGAAATAGCATCGGAATTAAATACAAAAGGCACAATGCTGACTTAAGGACAAGAAGACTGACTCTTCGTACTGACTCTCTTTTGAACCACTCCCGTGACACTAGCAATAGATTCCGATGCTTCACTTCAGGTTTACTGTATCCTTCTGTCCTTTTCATTGACGATGAAACACAGAAATTTCATCGGAATTAAATACAAAAGGCACAATGCCGACTTAAGTACAAGAAGACTGACTCTTCTAACTGTCTATGTTTTGACCCATTCCATTGACACTAGTTATGGATTCCGATGCGTCACTCCAGGTTCCCTGTATGCCTTGGACCTTGTTATTGACGATGAAACACAGAAATTGCATCTTAATTAAGTAGAAAAGGCACAATGCCGAGTTAAGTACAAGAAGACTAACTCTTCTTACTGACTATGTTTTGAACCATTCCTGTGACACTAGTTATGGATTCCGATACTACACTTGAGGTTTACTGTATACCTTGGAAGTTCTTATTGACGATGAAAGACAGACATTGCATCGGAATTAAATGCAAAAGGCACAATGCCGACTTAAGTACAAGAAGACTGACTCTTCCTACTGTCTATGTTTTGAACCATTCCTGCGACACTAGTTTTGGATTCCGATGCTTCACTTCGGGTTTACTGTATCACTCTGACCTTCTAATTGACAATGAAACACAGAAATTGCATCGGAAATAAGTACAAAAGGCACAGTGCCGACTTAAGTACAAGAAGACTGACTGTTCCTACTGTCTATGTTTTGAACCATTCCTGTGACAGTAGTTATAGATTCCGATGCTTCACTTCAGGTTTACTGTATCCCTCTGCCCTTATTGCCGATGAAACACGGAAATTGCATCGGAATTAAAAACAAAAGGCACAATGGCGACTTAAGGGTAAGAAGACTGACTCTTCTTACTGACTATGTTTTGAACCATTCCTGTGACTCTAGTTATAGATTCCGATGCTTCACTTCAGGTTTACTGTATCCCTCTGACCTTCTTATTGACGATGAAACACAGAAATTGCATCGCAATTAAATACAATAGCCACAATGCCGACTTAAATACAAGAAGACTGACTCTTCTTACTGACTATGTCTTGAACCATTCCTGTGACACTAGTTATAGATTCCGATGCTTCACTTCAGGTTTACTGTATACCTCTGACCTTCTTATTGACGATGAAAAACAGAAATTGCAACGGAATTAAATACAAAAGGGACAATGCCGACTTAAGTACCCGAAGACTGACTCTTCTTAATGTCTTTGTTTGAACCATTCCTGTGACCCTAGTTATAGATTCCGATGCTTCACTTCAGGTTTACTGTATCCCTCTGACCTTCTTATTGACGGTGAAACACAGAAATTGCATCGGAATTTAATACGAAAGGCACAATGCCGACTTAAGTACAAGAAGACTGACTCTTCTTACTGACTATGTTTGAACCATTCCTGTGACACTAGTTATAGATTCCGATGCTTTATTTCAGGTTTACTGTATACCTTGGACCTTCTTATTGATGATGAAACACAGAAAATGGATCGGAATTAAATACAAAAGGCACAATGCCGACTTAGGTACAAGAAGGCTGATTCTTCCTACTGTCTATGTTTTGAACCATTCCTGTGACACTAGTTGTGGATTCCGATACTTCACTTCAGGTTTACTGTATCCCTCTGACCTTCTTATTGACGATGAAACACAGAAATGTCATCGGAATTAAATACAAAAGGCACAATGCCGACTTAAGGACAAGAAGACTGACTCTTCTTACTGACTCTGTTTTGAACCATTCCTGTGACACTAGCAATAGATTCCGATGCTTCACTTCAGGTTTACTGTATCCCTCTGACCTTCTTATTGACGATGAAACACAGAAATTCCATCGGAATTAAATACAAAAGGCATAATGCCGACTTAAGTACAAGAAGACTGACTCTTCTTACTGTCTATGTTTGACCCATTCCATTGACAGTAGTTATGGATTCCGATGCTTCACTGTAGGTTCCCTGTATCTCTTGGACCTTGTTATTGACGATGAAACACAGAAATTGCATCGGAATTAAATACAAAAGGCACAATGGCGACTCAAGAGTAAGAAGACTGACTCTTCTTACTGACTATGTTTTGAACCATTGCTGTGAATCTAGTTATAGATTCCGATGCTTCACTTCAGGTTTACTGTATCCCTCTGACCTTCTTATTGACGATGAAACACAGAAATTGCATCGCAATTAAATACAAAAGCCACAATGCCGACTTAAATACAAGAAGACTGACTCTTCTTACTGACTATGCCTTGAACCATTCCTGAGACACTAGTTATAGATTCCGATGCTTCACTTCAGTTTTACTGTATCCGTCTGACCTTCTTATTGACGATGAAAAACAGAAATTGCATCGGAATTAAATACAAAATGCATAATGCCGACTTAAGTACAAGAAGACTGACTCTTCTTACTGTCTATGTTTTGACCCATTCCATTGAAAGTAGTTATGGATTCCGATGCTTCACTCCAGGTTCCCTGTATCTCTTGGACCTTGTTATTGACGATGAAACACAGAAATTGCATCTTAATTAAGTAGAAAAGGCACAATGCCGAGTTAGGTACAAGAAGACTGACTCTTCTTACTGACTATGTTTGAACCATTCCTGTGACACTAGTAATAGATTCCGATGCATCACTTCAGGTTTACAGTATCCCTCGGACCTTTTTATTGACGATGAAACACAGACATTGCATCGGAATTAAATAGAAAAGGCAAAATGTCGACTTAAGTACAAGCAGACTGACTCTTCTTACTGTCTATGTTTTGAACCATTCCTGTGACACTAGTTATAGATTCCGATGCTTCACTCCAGGTTTACTGTATCCCTTGTACCTTCTTATTGACGATAAAACACAGAAATTGCATGGGAATTAAATAGAAAAGGCACAATGCCGACTTAAGTACAAGAAGACTGACTCTTCTTACTGACTATGTTTTGAACCATCCTGTGACTCTAGTTATAGATTCCGATGCTTCACTTCAGGTTTACTGTATCCCTCTGACCTTCTTATTGACGATGAAACACAGAAATTGCATAGCAATTAAATACAAAAGCCACAATGCCGACTTAAAAACAAGAAGACTGACTCTTCTTACTGACTATGCCTTGAACCATTCCTGTGACACTAGTTATAGATTCCGATGCTTCACTTCAGGTTTACTGTATCCCTCTGACCTTTTTATTGACGATGAAACACAGACATTGCATCGGAATTAAATAGAAAAGGCAAAATGTCGACTTAAGTACAAGCAGACTGACTCTTCTTACTGTCTATGTTTTGAACCATTCCTGTGACACTAGTTATAGATTCCGATGCTTCACTCCAGGTTTACTGTATCCCTTGTACCTTCTTATTGACGATAAAACACAGAAATTGCATGGGAATTAAATAGAAAAGGCACAATGCCGACTTAAGTACAAGAAGACTGACTCTTCTTACTGACTATGTTTTGAACCATCCTGTGACTCTAGTTATAGATTCCGATGCTTCACTTCAGGTTTACTGTATCCCTCTGACCTTCTTATTGACGATGAAACACAGAAATTGCATAGCAATTAAATACAAAAGCCACAATGCCGACTTAAAAACAAGAAGACTGACTCTTCTTACTGACTATGCCTTGAACCATTCCTGTGACACTAGTTATAGATTCCGATGCTTCACTTCAGGTTTACTGTATCCCTCTGACCTTCTTATTGACGATGAAAAACAGAAATTGCATCGGAATTAAATACAAAAGGGACAATGCCGACTTAAGTACCCGAAGACTGACTCTTCTTACTGTCTTTGTTTTAACCATTCCTGTGACCCTAGTTATAGATTCCGATGCTTCACTTCAGGTTTATTGTATCCCTCTGACCTTCTTGTTGACGGTGATACACAGAAATTGCATCGGAATTAAATACGAAAGGCACAATGACGACTTAAGTACAAGAAGACTGACTCTTCTTACTGACTATGTTTGAACCATTCCTGTGACACTAGTTATAGATTCCGATGCCTTACTTCAGGTTTACTGTATACCTGGGACCTTGTTATTGACGATGAAACACAGAAATTGCATCTTAATTAAGTAGAAAAGGCACAATGCCGAGTTAAGTACAAGAAGACTGACTCTTCTTACTGACTATGTTTTGAACCATTCCTGTGACACTAGTTATAGATTCCGATGCGTAACTTCAGGTTTACAGTATCCCTCGGACCTTTTTATTGACGATGAAACACAGACATTGCATCGGAATTAAATAGAAACGGCACAATGTCGACTTAAATACAAGAAGACTGACTCTTCTTACTGTCTATGCTTTGAACCATTCCTGTGACACTAGTTATAGATTCCGATGCTTCACTCCAGGTTTACTGTATCCCTTGTACCTTCTTATTGACGATAAAACACAGAAATTGCATTGGAATTAAATAGAAAAGGCACAATGCCGACTTAAGTACAAGAAGACTAACTCTTCTTACTGCCTATGTTTTGAATCATTCCTGTGACACTAGTTATAGATTCCGATGCTTCACTCCAGGTTCCCTGTATCCCTTGGACCTTGTTATTGACGATGAAACACAGAAATTGCATTTTAATTAAGTAGCAAAGGCACAATGCCGACTTAAGTACAAGAAGACTGACTCTTCTTACCGACTATGTGTTGAACCATTCCTGTGACACTACTTATAGATTCCGATGCTTCACTTCAGGTTTACAGTATCCCTCGGACCATTTTATTGACGATGAAACACAGACATTGCATCGGAATTAAATAGAAAAGGCACAATGTCGACTTAAGTACAAGAAGACTGACTCTTCTTACTGTCTATGTTTTGAACCATTCCTGTGGCACTAGTTGTAGATTCCGATGCTTCACTTCAGGGTTACTGTATCCCTTGGACCTTCTTATTGACGATGAAACACAGAAATTGCATCGGAATTAAATACAAAAGGCACAATGCCGACTTAAGTACAAGAAAACAAACTCTTCTTACTGTCTATGATTGAACCATTCCTGTGACACTAGTTATAGATTCCGATGCTTCACTCCAGGTTTACTGTATCCCTTGGACCTTCTTATTGACGATGAAACACAGAAATTGCATCGGAATTAAATACAAAAGGCACAATGCCGACTTAAGTACAAGAAGACTGACTCTTCTTACTGACTATGTCTTGAACCATTCCTGTGACACTAGTTATAGATTCCGATGTTTCACTTCAGGTTTAGTGCATCCCTCTGACCTTCGTATTGACGATGATCACAGAAATTGCATCGGAATTAAATACAAAAGGGGCAATGCCGACTTAAGTACCCGAAGACTAACTCTTCTTACTGTCTATGTTTGAACCATTCCTGTGACCCTAGTTATAGATTCCGATGCTTCACTTCAGGTTTACTGTATCCCTCTGACCTTCTTATTGACGGTGAAACACAGAAATTGCATCGGAATTATATACGAAAGGCACAATGCCGACTTAAGTACAAGAGGACTGACTCTTCTTACTGACTATGTTTGAACCATTCCTTTGACACTAGTTATAGATTCCGATGCTTTACTTCAGGTTTACTGTATACCTTGGACCTTCTTATTGACGAAGAAACACAGAAAATGCATCGGAATTAAAAACAAAAAGCACAATGCCGACTTAAGTACAAGAAGGCTGATTCTTCCTACTGTCTATGTTTTGAACCATTCCTGTGACACTAGTTGTGGATTCCGATGCTTCACTTCAGGTTTACTGTATCCCTCTGACCTTCTTATTGACGATGAATCACAGAAATTTCATCGGAATTAAATACAAAAGGCATAATGCCGACTTAAGTACAAGAAGACTGACTCTTCTTACTGACTATGTTTAGACCCATTCCACTGACTCTAGTTATGGATTCCGATGCTTCACTCCAGGTTCCCTCTATCCCTTGGACCTTGTAATTGACGATGAAACACAGAAATTGCATCTTAATTAAGTAGAAAAGGCACAATGCAGACTTAAGTACAAGAAGACTGACTCTTCTTACCGACTATGTTTTGAACCATTCCTGTGACACTAGTTATGGATTCCGATGCTTCACTTCATGTTTACAGTATCCCTCGGACCTTTTTATTGACGATGAGACACAGACATTGCATCGGAATTAAATAGAAAAGGCACAATGTCGACTTAAGTACAAGAAGACTGACTCTTCTTACTGTCTATGTTTTGAACCATTCCTGTGACACTAGTTATAGATACCGATGCTTCACTCCAGGTTTACTGTATCCCTTGGACCTTCTTATTGACGATAAAACACAGAAATTGCATTGGAATTAAATAGAAAACGCACAATGCCGACTTAAGTACAAGAAGACTGACTCTTCTTACTGCCTATGTTTTGAACCATTCCTGTGACACTAGTTATAGATTCCGATACTACACTTGAGGTTTACTGTATACCTTGGAAGTTCTTATTGACGATGAAACACAGAAATTGCATCGGAATTAAATGCAAAAGGCACAATGCCGACTTAAGTACAAGAAGACTGACTCTTCCTACTGTCTATGTTTTGAACCATTCCTGTGACACTAGTTATAGATTCCGATGCTTCACTTCATGTTTACTGTATCCCTCTGACCTTATTGCCGATGAAACACAGAAATTGCATCTGAATTAAATACAAAAGGCACAATGGCGACTTAAGGACAAGAAGACTGATTGTTCATACTGACTATGTTTTGAACCATTAAATACAAAAGGCACAGTGCCGTCATAAGTACAAGAAGGCTGATTCTTCCTACTGTCTATGATTTGAACCATTCCTGTGACACTAGTTGTGGATTCCGATGCTTCACTTCAGGTTTACTGTATCCCTCTGACCTACTTATTGACGATGAAACACAGTAATTGCATCGGAATTAAATACAAAAGGCACAATGCCGACTTAAGGACAAGAAGACTGACTCTTCTTTCTGTCTCTGTTTTGAACCAATCCTGTGACACTAGCAATAGATTCCGATGCTTCACTTCAGGTTTACTGTATCCCTCTGACCTTCCTATTGACAATGAAACACAGAAATTGCATCGGAATTAAATACAAAAGGCATAATGCCGACTTAAGTACAAGAAGACTGACTCTTCTTAATGACTATGTCTTGAACCATTCCTGTGACACTAGTTATAGATTCCGAAGCTTCACTTCAGGTTTACTGTATCCCTGTGACCTTCTTTTTGACGATGAAATACAGAGATTGCATCGGAATTAAATAGAAAAGGCACAATGCCGACTAAAGTACAAGAAGACTGACTCTTCTTACTGTCTATGTTTTGAGCCATTCCTGTGGCACTAGTTTTAGATTCCGATGCTTCACTTCAGGTTTACAGTATCCCTTGGACCTTCTTATAGACGATGAAACACAGAAATTGCATCGGAATGTTATACAAAAGCGACAATGCCGACTTAAGTACCCGAAGACTGACTCTTCTTATTGTCAATGTTTGACCCATTCCTGTGACACTAGTTATAGATTACGATGCTTCACTTCAGGTTTACTGTATCCCTTGGACCTTATTATTGACGATGAAACACAGAAATTGCATAGGAATTAAATACAAAAGGCACAATGCCGACTTAAGGACAAGAAGACTGACTGCTCTTACTGACTATGTTTTAACCATTCCTGTGACACTAGTTTTAGATTCCGATGTTTCACTTCAGGTTTACTGTATCCCTCTGACCTTATTGACGATGAAACACAGAAGATGCATCTGAATTAAATACAAAAGGCACAATGGCGTCTTAAGGACAAGAAGACTGTCTCTTCTTACTGACTATGTTTTGAACCAGTCCTGTGACACAAGTTATAGAATGCGATGCTTCACTTCAGGTTTACTGTTTCCCTTGGACCTTCGTATTGACGATGAGATACAGAAATTGCATCTGGATTAAAAACAAAAGGCACAATGCCGACTTAAGTACAAGAAGACTGACTCTTCCTACTGTCTATGTTTTGAACCCTTTCTGTGACACTAGTTATAGAGTCCGATGCTGCACTTCAGGTTTAATGTATCCCTTGGACCTTCTTATTGACGATGAAATACAGAAATTGCATCGGAATTAAATACAAAAGGCACAATGCCGACTTAAGGACAAGAACACTGACTGTTCATACGGACTATGTTTTGAACCATTCCTGTGACACTAGTTATAGATTCCGATGCTTCACTTCAGATTTACTGTATCCCTGTGACCTTCTTTTTGACGATGAAACACAGAGATTGCATCGGAATTAAATAGAAAAGGCACAATGCCGACTAAAGTACAAGAAGACTGACTCTTCTTACTGTCCATGTTTTGAGCCATTCCTGTGGCACTAGTTTTAGATTCCGATGCTTCACTTCAGGTTTACTGTATCCCATGGACCTTCTTATAGACGATGAAACACGGAATTTGCATCGGAATTGTATACAAAAGGCACAATGCAGACTTAAGTACATGAAGACCGACTCTTCTTACTGACGATGATTTGAACCATTCCTGTGACACTAGTTATAGATTCCGATGCTTCACTTCATTTTTACTGTATCCCTTGGACATTCTTATTGACGATAAAACACAGAAATTGCATCGGAATCAAATACAAAAGGCACAATGCCGACTTAAGAAGACACTCTTCTTACTGTCTATGTTATGAACCATTCCTGTGACACTAGTTATAGATTCCGATGCTTTACTTCAGGTTTACTGTATCCCTTCGACCTTCTTATTGACGATGAAACAGAGAAATTGCATCGGAATTAAATAGAAAAGGCACTATGCCGACTTAAGTACAAGAAGACTGACTCTTCTAACTAACTATGTTTGAACCATTCCTGTGACACTAGTTATAGATACCGATGCTTCACTCCAGGTTTACTGTATCCCTTGGACCTTCTTATTGCCGATGAAACAGAGTAATTGCATCGGAATTAAATAGAAAAGGCACTATGCCGACTTAAGTACAAGAAGACTGACTCTTCTTACTGTCTATGATTTGAACCATTCCATTGACACTAGTTATAGATTCCGATGCTTCACTCCAGGTCTACTGTATCCCTTAAACCTTCTTATTGACGATGAAACACAGAAAATGCATCGGAATTAAATAGAAAAGGCACAATGCCGACTTAAGTACAAGAAGACTGACTCTTCTTACTGACTATGTTTTGAACCATTCCTGTGACACTAGTTATAGATTCCAATGCTTCACTCCAGGTTTACTGTATCCCTTGGACCTTCTTATTGACGATGAAACAGAGAATTTGCATCGGAATTAAATAGAAAAGGCACTATGCCGACTTAAGTACAAGAAGACTGACTCTTCTAACTAACTATGTTTGAACCATTCCTGTGAGACTAGTTATAGATTCCGATGCTTCACTTCAGGTTTTCTGTATACCTTGGACGTTCTTATTGACGATGAAACACAGAAATTGCATCGCAATTAAATACAAAAGGCACAATGCCGACTTAAGTACAAGAGGACTGACTCTTCCCCCTGTCTCTGTTTTGTACCATTCCTGTGACACTAGTTTTGGATTCCGATGCTTCACTTCAGGTTTACTGTATCCCTCTGACCTTCTTATTGACAATGAATCACAGAAATTGCATCGGAATTAAATACAAAAGGCACAATGCCGACTTAAGTACAAGAAGACTGACTCTTCCTACTGTCTATGCTTTGAACCATTCCTGTGACACTAGTTATAGATTCCGATGCTTCACTTCAGGTTTACTGTATCCCTCTGACTTTGTTGCCGATGAAACACGGAAATTGCATCGGAAAAAAATACAAAAGGCACAATGCCGACTTAAGGACAAGAAGTCTGACTCTTCTTACTGACTATGTTTTGAACCATTCCTGTGAGTCTAGTTATAGAATCCGATGCTTCACTTCAGGTGTACTGTATCCCTCTGACCTTCTTATTGACGATGAAACACAGAAATTGCATCGTAATTAAATACAAAAGCCACAATGCCGACTGAAGTACAAGAAAACTTACTCTTCTTACTTTCTATGATTTGAACGATTCCTGTGACATTAGTTATAGATTCCGATGCTTCACTTCAGATTTGCTGTATCCCTGTGACCTTCTTTTTGACGATGAAACACAGAGATTGCATCGGAATTAAATAGAAAAGGCACAATGCTGACTAAAGTACAAGAAGACTGACTCTTCTTACTGTCCATGTTTTGAGCCATTCCTGTGGCACTAGTTTTAGATTCCGATGCTTCAGGTTTACTGTATCCCTTGGACCTTCTTATAGACGATGAAACACAGAATTTGCATCGGAATTATATACAAGAGGCACAATGCAGACTTAAGTACATGAGGGCCGACTCTTCTTACTGACGATGATTTGAACCATTCCTGTGACACTAGTTATGGATTCCGATGCTTCACTTCATTTTTACTGTATCCCTTGGACATTCTTATTGACGACAAAACACAGAAATTGCATCGGAATTAAATACAAAAGGCTCAATGCCGACTTAAGAAGACGGACACTTCTTACTGTCTATGTTATGAACAATTCCTGTGACACTGGTTATAGATTCCGATGCTTCACTCCAGGTTTACTATATCCCTTGGCCCTTCTTATTGACGATGAAACACAGAAATTGCATCGGAAATAAATACAAAAGGCACAATGCCGACTTAAGGACAAGAAGACTGACTCTTTTACTGACTATGTTTTGAACCATTGCTGTGACACTAGTTATAGATTCCGATGCTTCACTTCAGGTTTACTGTATCCCTCTGACCTTCTTATTGACGATGAAACTCAGAAATTGCATCGGAATTAAATACAAAAGGCACAATGCCGACTTAAGTACAAGAAGACTGACTCTTCTTACTGTCTATGTATTGAAACATTCCATTGACACTAGTTTTAGATTCCGATGCTTCACTCCAGGTTTACTGTATCCCTTGGACCTTCTTATTGACGATGAAACACAGAAATTGCATCGGAATTAAATAGAAAAGGCACAATGCCGACTTAAGAACAAGAAGACTGACTCTTCTTACTGACTATGTTTTGAACCATTCCTGTGACACTAGTTATAGATTCCGATGCTTCACTTCAGGTTTACTGTATCAATTTTGACCTTCTTATTGACGATGAAACTCAGAAATTGCATCTGAATTAAATACAAAAGGCACAATGCAGACTTAAGTACAAGAAGACTGACTCTTCTTACTGTCTATGAATTGAACCATTCCATTGACACTAGTTATAGCTTCCGATGCTTCACTCCAGGTCTACTGTATCCCTTGGACCTTCTTATTGACGATGAAACACAGAAAATGCATCGGAATTAAATTGAAAAGGCACAATGCCGACTTAAGTACAAGAAGACTGACTCTTCTTACTGACTATGTTTTGAACCATTCCTGTGACACTAGTTATAGATTCCGATGATTCACTTCCGGTTTACTGTATCCCTCTGACCTTCTTATTGACGATGAATCACAGAAATTACATCGGAATGAAATAGAAAATGCACAATGCCGACTTAAGTACAAAAAGACTGACTCTTTTTCCTGTCAATGTTTTGAACCATTCCTGTGACACTAGTTATAGATTCCGATGCTTCACTCCAGGTTTACTGTATCCCTTGGACCTTCGTATTGACGATGAAACACAGAAATTGCATCGGAATTAAATAGAAAAGGCACAATGTCGACTTAAGTAACAGAAGACTGACTCTTCTTACTGTCTATGTTTTGAACCATTCCTGTGACACTAGTTATAGATTCCGATGCTTCACTCCAGGTTTACTGTATCCCTTGGACCTTCTTATTGACGATGAAACACAGAAATTGCATCGGAAATAAATAGAAAAGGCACTATGCCGACTTAAGTACAAGAAGACTGACTCTTCTAACTGACTATGTTTGAACCATTCCTGTGACACTAGTTTTGGATTCCGATGCATCCCTTCAGGTTTACTGTATCCCTCTGACCTTCTTATTGACAATGAAACACAGAAATTGCATCGGAATTAAATACAAAAGGCACAATGCCGACTTAAGTACAAGAAGATTGACTCTTCCTACTGTCTATGCTTTGAACCATTCCTGTGACACTAGTTATAGATTCCGATGCTTCACTTCAGGTTTACTGTATCCCTCTGACTTTGTTGCCGATGGAACACAGAAATTGCATCGGAAAAAAATACAAAAGGCACAATGCCGTCTTAAGGACAAGAAGACTGACTTTTCTTACTGACTATGTTTTGAACCATTCCTGTGACTCTAGTTATAGAATCCGATGCTTCACTTCAGGTTTACTGTATCCCTCTGACCTTCTTATTGACAATGAAACACAGAAATTGCATCAGAATTAAATACAAAAGCCACAATGCCGACTTAAGTACAAGAAAACTTACTCTTCTTACTGTCTATGATTTGAACGATTCCTGTGACACTAGTTATAGATTCCGATGCTTCACTTCAGGTTTACTGTTTCCCTTGGACCTTCTTATTGACGATGAAACACAGAAATTGCATCGGAATTAAATACAAAAGACACAATGCCGACTTAAGTACAAGAAGACTGACTCTTACTACTGTCTATGTTTTGAACCAATTCTGTGACACTAGTTATAGAGTCCGATGCTTCACTTCAGGTTTACTGTATCCCTTGGAACTTCTTATTGACGATAAAACACAGAAATTGCATCGGAATTAAATACAAAAGGGACAATGCCGACTGAAGTACCCGAAGACTGACTCTTCTTACTGACTATGTCTTGAACCATTCCTGTGACACTAGTTATAGATTCCGATGCTTCACTTCAGGTTTACTGTATCCCTCTGACCTTCTTATTGACGATGAAACACAGAAATTGCATCGGAATTAAATACAAAAGGACAATGCCGACTTAAGTACCCGAAGACTGACTCTTCTTACTGTCAATGTTTGAACCATTCCAGTGACACTAATTATGGATTCCGATGCTTCACTTCAGGTTTACTGTATCCCTCTGACCTTCTTATTGACGGTGAAACACAGAAATTGCATCGGAATTAAATATGAAAGGCACAATGCCGACTTAAGTACAAGAAGACTGACTCTTCTTACTGACTATGTTTGAATCATTCCTGTGACACTAGTTATAGATTCCGATGCTTTACTTCAGGTTTACTGTATACCTTGGACCTTCTTATTGACGATGAAACACAGAAAATGCATCGGAATTAAATACAAAAGGCACAATGCCGACATAAGTACAAGAAGGCTGATTCTTCCTACTGTCTATGTTTTGAACCATTCCTGTGACACTAGTTGTGGATTCCGATGCTTCACTTCAGGTTTACTGTATCCCTCTGACCTTCTTATTGACGATGAAACACAGAAATTGCATCGGAATTAAATACAAAAAGCACAATGCCGACTTAAGGACAAGAAGACTGACTCTTCTTACTGTCTCTGTTTTGAACCATTCCTGTGACACTAGCAATAGATTCCGATGCTTCACTTCAGGTTTACTGTATCCCTCTGACCTTCATATTGACGATGAAACACAGAAATTGCATCGGAATTAAATACTAAAGGCATAATGCCGACTTAAGTACTAGAAGACTGACTCTTCTTACTGTCTATGTTTTGACCCATCCCATTGACACTAGTTATGGATTCCGATGCTTCACTCCAGGTTCACTGTATCCCTTGGACCTTGTTATTGACGATGAAACACAGAAATTGCATCGGAATTAAGTAGAAAAAGCACAATGCCGAATTAAGTACAAGAAGACCGACTCTTCTTACTGACTATGTTCTGAACCATTTCTGTGACACTAGTTATAGAGTCTGATGCTGCACTTCAGGTTTACTGTATCTCTTGGACCTTCTTATTGACGATGAAACACAGAAATTGCATCGGAACTAAATACAAAATGCACAATGCCGACTTAAGTACAAGAAGACTGACTCTTCTTACTGACTATGTTTTGAACCATTCCTGTGACACTTGTTATAGATTCCGATGCTTCACTTCAGGTTTACAGTTTCCCTTAGACCTTTGTATTGCCGATGAAACACAGAAATTGCATCGGAACTAAATACAAAAGGCACAATGACGACTTAAGTACAAGAAGACTGACTCTTCTTACTGACTATGTTTTGACCCATTCCTGTGACACTAGTTATAGATTCCGATGCTTCACTTCAGGTTTACTGTATCCCTCTGACCTTCTTATTGACGATGAGACACAGAAATTGCTTCGGCATTAAATAGAAAAGGCACAATGACGACTTAAGTAGAAGAAGACTGACTCTTCTTACTGTCGATGCATTGTACCATTCTTGTGACACTAGTTATAGATTCCGATGCTTCACTCCAGGTTTACTGTATCCCTTGGACCTTCTTATTGACGATGAAACACAGAAATTGCATCTGAATTAAATAGAAAATGCACTATGCCGACTTAAGTACAAGAAGACTGACTCTTCTTACTGTTTTTAGTTTGAACCATTCCTTTGACACTAGTTATTGATTCCGATGCTTCACTTCAGGTTTACTGTATACCTCTGACCTTCTTATTGACGATGAAACACAGAAATTGCATCGGAATTAAATACAAAAGGCACAATGCCGACTTAAGTACTAGAAGACTGACCCTTCCCACTGTCTATGTTTTGTACCATTACTGTGACACTAGTTTTGGATTCCGATTCATCCCTTCAGGTTTACTGTATCCCTCTGACCTTCTTATTGACAATGAAACACAGAAATTGCATCGGAATTAAATACAAAAGGCACAATGCCGACTTAAGTACAAGTAGATTGACTCTTCCTACTGTCTATGCTTTGAACCATTCCTGTGACACTAGTTATAGATTCCGATGCTTCACTTCAGGTTTACTGTATCCCTCTGACTTTTTTGCCGATGGAACACAGAAATTGCATCGGAAAAAAATACAAAAGGCACAATGCCGTCTTAAGGACAAGAAGACTGACTTTTCTTACTGACTATGTTTTGAACCATTCCTGTGACTCTAGTTATAGAATCCGATGCTTCACTTCAGGTTTACTGTATCCCTCTGACCTTCTTATTGACAATGAAACACAGAAATTGCATCGGAATTAAATACAAAAGCCACAATGGCGACTTAAGTACAAGAAAACTTACTCTTCTTACTGTCTATGATTTGAACGATTCCTGTGGCACTAGTTATAGATTCCGATGCTTCACTTCAGGTTTACTGTTTCCCTTGGACCTTCTTATTGACGATGATACACAGAAATTGCATCGGAATTAAATACAAAAGACACAATGCCGACTTAAGTACAAGAAGACTGACTCTTACTACTGTCTATGTTTTGAACCAATTCTGTGACACTAGTTATAGAGTCCGATGCTTCACTTCAGGTTTACTGTATCCCTTGGAACTTCTTATTGACGATAAAACACAGAAATTGCATCGGAAATAAGTACAAAAGGGACAATGCCGACTGAAGTACCCGAAGACTGACTCTTCTTACTGACTATGTCTTGAACCATTCCTGTGACACTAGTTATAGATTCCGATGCTTCACTTCAGGTTTACTGTATCCCTCTGACCTTCTTATTGACGATGAAACACAGAAATTGGATCGGAATTAAATACAAAAGGACAATGCCGACTTAAGTACCCGAAGACTGACTCTTCTTACTGTCAATGTTTGAACCATTCCTGTGACACTAATTATAGATTCCGATGCTTCACTTCAGGTTTACTGTATCCCTCTGACCTTCTTATTGACGGTGAAACACAGAAATTGCATCGGAATTAAATACGAAAGGCACAATGCCGACTTAAGTACAAGAAGACTGACTCTTCTTACTGACTATGTTTGAATCATTCCTGTGACACTAGTTATAGATTCCGATGCTTTACTTCGGGTTTACTGTATACCTTGGACCTTCTTATTGACGATGAAACACAGAAAATGCATCGGAATTAAATACAAAAGGCACAATGCCGACATAAGTACAAGAAGGCTGATTCTTCCTACTGTCTATGTTTTGAACCATTCCTGTGACACTAGTTGTGGATTCCGATGCTTCACTTCAGGTTTACTGTATCCCTCTGACCTTCTTATTGACGATGAGACACAGAAATTGCTTCGGCATTTAATAGAAAAGGCAAATGTCGACTTAAGTAGAAGAAGACTGACTCTTCTTACTGTCGATGCATTGTACCATTCTTGTGACACTAGTTATAGATTCCGATGCTTCACTCCAGGTTTACTGTATCCCTTGGACCTTCTTATTGACGATGAAACACAGAAATTGCATCGGAATTAAATAGAAAATGCACTATGCCGACTTAAGTACAAGAAGACTGACTCTTCTTACTGTTTTTAGTTTGAACCATTCCTTTGACACTAGTTATAGATTCCGATGCTTCACTTCAGGTTTACTGTATCCCTCTGACCTTCTTATTGACGATGAAACACAGAAATTGCATCGGAATTAAATACAAAAGTCACAATGCCGACTTAAGTACAAGCAGACTGACTCTTCTTACTATGTTTTGAACCATTCCTGTTACACTAGTTATAGATTCCGATGCTTCACTTTAGGTTTACTGTATACCTTGGACCTTCTTAGTGACGATGAAACACAGAAATTGCATCGGAATTAAATACAAAAGGCACAATGCCGACTGAAGTACAAGAAGACTGACTCTTCCTACTGTCTATGTTTTGAACCATTCCTGCGACACTAGTTTTGGATTCCGATGCTTCACTTCAGGTTTACTGTATCATTCATACCTTCTAATTGACAATGAAACACAGAAATTGCATCGGAAATAAGTACAAATGGCACAATGCCGACTTAAGTACAAGAAGACTGACTCTTCCTTCTGTCTATGTTTTGAACCATTCCTGTGGGTCTAGTTATAGATTCCGATGCTTCACTTCAAGTTTACTGTATCCCTCTGACCTTATTGCCGATGAAACACAGAAATTGCATCGGAATTAAATACAAAAGGCACAATGCCGACTTAAGGACAAGAAGACTGACTCATCTTACTGACTATGGTTTGAACCATTCCTGTGACTCTATTTATAGATTCCGATGGTTCACTTCAGGTTTACTGTATCCCTCTGACCTTCTTATTGACGATGAATCACAGAAATTGCATCGGAATTAAATACAAAAGCCACATTGCCGATTTAAATGCAAGAAGACTGACTCTTCTTACTGTCTATGTTTTGAACCATTCCTGTAACACTAGTTATTGATTCCGATGCTTCACTCCAGGTTTACTGTATCCCTTGGACCTTCTTATTGTCGATGAAACACAGAAATTGCATCGGAATTAAATACAAAAGGCACAATGCCGACTTAAGTACAAGAAGACTGACTCTTCTTACTGACTACGTTTTGAACCATTCCTATGACACTAGTTATAGATTCCGATGCTTCACTTCAGGTTTACTGTATCCCTCTGCCCGTCTTATTGACGATGAAACACAGAAATTGCATCGGAATTAAATACAAAAGGGACAATGCCGACTTAAGTACCCGAAGACTGACTCTTCTTACTGTCTATGTTTGAACCATTCCTGTGACACTAGTTATAGATTCCGATGCTTCACTTCAGGTTTACTGTATACCTTGGACCTTCTTATTGACGATGAAACACAGAAAATGCATCGGAATTAAATACAAAAGGCACAATGCCGACTTAAGTACAAGAAGGCTGATTCTTCCTACTGTCTATGTTTTGAACCATTCCTGTGACACTAGTTGTTGATTCCGATGCTTCACTTCAGGTTTACTGTATCCCTCTGACCTTCTTATTGACGATGAAACACAGAAATTGCATCGGAATTAAATACAAAAGGCACAATGTCGACTTAAGTACAAGAAGACTGACTCTTCTTACTGTCTATGATTTTAACCATTCCTGTGACACTAGTTATAGATTCCGATGCTTCACTCCAGGTTTACTGTATCCCTTGGACCTTCTTATTGACGATGAAACACAGAAATTGCATCGGAACTAAATACAAAAGGCACAATGCCGACTTAAGTACAAGAAGACTGACTCCTCCTACTGTCTATGTTTAGAACCATTCCTGTGACACTAGTTATAGATTCCGATGCTTTACTTCAGGTTTACTGTAACCCTCTGACCTTATTGCCGATCAAACACAGAAATTGCATCGGAATTAAATACAAAAGGCACAATGGCGACTTAAGGAGAAGAAGACTGTCTCTTCTAACTGACTATGTTTTGAACCATTCCTGTGACACTAGTTATAGATTGCGATGCTTCACTTCAGGTTTACTGTTTCCCTTGGACCTTCTGATTGACGATGAAACACAGAAATTGCATCGGAATTAAAAACAAAAGGCACAATGCCGACTTAAGTACAAGAAGACTGACTCTTCCTACTGTCTATGTTTTGAACCATTTCTGTGACACTAGTTATAGAGTCCGATGCTGCACTTCAGGTTTACTGTATCCCTTGGACCTTCTTATTGACGATGAAACACAGAAATTGCATCGGAATTAAATACAAAAGGCACAATGCCGACTTAAAGACAAGAAGACTGACTCTTCTTACTGTCTACGCTTTGAACCATTACTGTGACACTAGTTATAGATTCCGATGCTTCACTCCAGGTTTACTGTATCCCTTGGACCTTCTTATTGACGATGAAACACAGAAATTGCATCGGAATTAAATACAAAAGGCACAATGCCGACTTAAGTACAAGAAGACTGACTCTTCTTACTGTCTATGTTTGAAGCATTCCTGTGACACTAGTTATAGATTCCGATGCTACACTTCCGGTTTACTGTATCCCTCTGACATTCTTATTGACGGTGAAACACAGAAATTGCATCGGAATTAATTACGAAAGGCACAATGCCGACTTAAGTACAAGAAGACTGACTCTTCTTACTGACTCTGCTTTGAACCATTCCTGTGACACTAGTTATAGTTTCCGATGCTTCACTTCAGGTTTACTGTATCCCTTGAACTTCTTATTGACGATGAAACACAGAAATTGCATCGGGATTAAATAGAAAAGGCACAATGACGACTTAAGTACAACAAGACTGACTCTTCTTACTGTCTATGTATTCTACCATTCTTGTGACACTAGTTATAGATTCCGATGCCTCACTCCAGGTTTACTGTATCCCTAGGACCTTCTTATTGACGATGAAACACAGAAATTTCATCGGAATTAAATAGAAAAGGCACAATGCCGACTTAAGTACAAGAAGACTGACTCTTCTTACTGATTATAGTTTGAACCATTCCTGTGACACTAGTTATAGATTCCGATGCTTTACTTCAGGTTTACTGTGTACCTTGGACCTTCTTATTGAGGATGAAACACAGATATTGCATCGCAATTAAATACAAAGCCACAATGCCGACTTAAATACAAGAAGACGGACTCTTCTTACTGTCTATGTTTTTAACCATTCCTGTGACACTAGTTATTGATTCCGATGTTTCACTCCAGGTTTACTGTATACCTTGGACCTTCTTATTGACGATGAAACACAGAAAATGCATCGGAATTAAATACAAAAGGCACAATGCCGACATAAGTACAAGAAGGCTGATTATTCCTAATGTCTATGTTTTGAACCATTCCTGTGACACTAGTTGTGGATTCCGATGCTTCACTTCAGGTTTACTGTATCCCTCTGACCTTCTTATTGACGATGAAACACAGAAATTGCATCGGAATTAAATACAAAAAGCACAATGCCGACTTAAGGACAAGAAGACTGACTCTTCTTACTGTCTCTGTTTTGAACCATTCCTGTGACACTAGCAATAGATTCCGATGCTTCACTTCAGGTTTACTGTATCCCTCTGACCTTCATATTGACGATGAAACACAGAAATTGCATCGGAATTAAATACAAAAGGCATAATGCCGACTTAAGTACTAGAAGACTGACTCTTCTTACTGTCTATGTTTTGACCCATTCCATTGACACTAGTTATGGATTCCGATGCTTCACTCCAGGTTCAGTGTATCCATTGGACCTTGTTATTGACGATGAAACACAGAAATTGCATCGGAATTAAGTAGAAAAAGCACAATGCCGAATTAAGTACAAGAAGACCGACTCTTCTTACTGACTATGATTTGAACCATTTCTGTGACACTAGTTATAGAGTCTGATGTTGCACTTCAGGTTTACTGTATCCCTTGGCCCTTCTTATTGACGATGAAACACAGAAATTGCATCGGAACTAAATACAAAATGCACAATGCCGACTTAAGTACAAGAAGACTGACTCTTCTTACTGACTATGTTTTGAACCATTCCTGTAACACTAGTTACAGATTCCGATGCTTCACTTCAGGTTTACAGTTTCCCTTAGACCTTTGTATTGCCGATGAAACACAGAAATTGCATCGGAACTAAATACAAAAGGCACAATGACGACTTAAGTACAAGAAGACTGACTCTTCTTACTGTTTTTAGTTTGAACCATTCCTTTGACACTAGTTATAGATTCCGATGCTTCACTTCAGGTTTACTGTATCCCTCTGACCTTATTGACGATGAAACACAGAAATTGCATCGGTATTAAATACAAAAGGCACAATGCCGACTTAAGTACAAGCAGACTGACTCTTCTTACTATGTTTTGAACCATTCCTGTTACACTAGTTATAGATTCCGATGCTTCACTTTAGGTTTACTGTATACCTTGGACCTTCTTAGTGACGATGAAACACAGAAATTGCATCGGAATTAAATACAAAACACACAATGCCGACTGAAGTACAAGAAGACTGACTCTTCCAACTGTCTATGTTTTGAACCATTCCTGCGACACTAGTTTTGGATTCCGATGCTTCACTTCAGGTTTACTGTATCATTCATAACTTCTAATTGACAATGAAACACAGAAATTGCATCGGAAATAAGTACAAAAGGCACAATGCCGACTTAAGTACAAGAAGACTGACTCTTCCTTCTGTCTATGTTTTGAACCATTCCTGTGACACTAGTTATAGATTCCGATGCTTCACTTCAAGTTTACTGTATCCCTTGGACCTTCTTATTGCCGATGAAACACAGAAATTGCATCGGAATTAAATACAAAAGGCACAATGCCGACTTAAGGACAAGAAGACTGACTCTTCTTACTGACTATGGTTTGAACCATTCCTGTGACTCTATTTATAGATTCCGATGCTTCACTTCAGGTTTACTGTATCCCTCTGACCTTCTTATTGACGATGAAACACAGAAATTGCATCGGAATTAAATACAAAAGCCACAATGCCTATTTAAATACAAGAAGACTGACTCTTCTTACTGTCTATGTTTTGAACCATTCCTGTAACACTAGTTATTGATTCCGATGCTTCACTCCAGGTTTACTGTATCCCTTGGACCTTCTTATTGTCGATGAAACACAGAAATTGCATCGGAATTAAATACAAAAGGCACAATGCCGACTTAAGTACAAGAAGACTGACACTTCTTACTGACTATGTTTTGAACCATTCCTATGACACTAGTTATAGATTCCGATGCTTCACTTCAGGTTTACTGTATCCCTCTGACCGTCTTATTGACGATGAAACACAGAAATTGCATCGGAATTAAATACAAAAGGGACAATGCCGACTTAAGTACCCGAAGACTGACTCTTCTTACTGTCTATGTTTGAACCATTCCTGTGACACTAGTTATAGATTCCGATGCTTCACTTCAGGTTTACTGTATATCTTGGACCTTCTTATTGACGATGAAACACAGAAAATGCATCGGAATTTAATACAAAAGGCACAATGCCGACTTAAGTACAAGAAGGCTGATTCTTCCTACTGTCTATGTTTTGAACCATTCCTGTGACACTAGTTGTAGATTCCGATGCTTCACTTCAGGTTTATTGTATCCCTCTGACCTTCTTATTGACGATGAAACACAGAAATTGCATCGGAATTAAATACAAAAGGCACAATGTCGACTTAAGTACAAGAAGACTGACTCTTCTTACTGTCTATGATTTTAACCATTCCTGTGACACTAGTTATAGATTCCGATGCTTCACTCCAGGTTTACTGTATCCCTTGGACCTTCTTATTGACGATGAAACACAGAAATTGCATCGGAACTAAATACAAAAGGCACAATGCCGACTTAAGTACAAGAAGACTGACTCCTCCTACAGTCTATGTTTAGAACCATTCCTGTGACACTAGTTATAGATTCCGATGCTTTACTTCAGGTTTACTGTAACCCTCTGACCTTATTGCCGATGAAACACAGAAATTGCATCGGAATTAAATACAAAAGGCACAATGGCGACTTAAGGAAAAGAAGACTCTCTCTTCTAACTGACTATGTTTTGAACCATTCCTGTGACACTAGTTATAGATTGCGATGCTTCACTTCAGGTTTACTGTTTCCCTTGGACCTTCTGATTGACGATGATACACAGAAATTGCATCGGAATTAAAAACAAAAGGCACAATGCCGACTTAAGTACAAGAAGACTGACTCTTCCTACTGTCTATGTTTTGAACCATTTCTGTGACACTAGTTATAGATTCCGATGCTTCACTTCAGGTTTACTGTATCCCTCTGACCTGCTTATAGACGATGAGACACAGAGATTGCATCGGAATTAAATAGAAAAGGCACAAGCCGAGTGAAGTACAAGAAGACTGACTCTTCTTACTGTCTATGTTTTGAACCATTCCTGTGGCACTAGTTGTAGATTTCGATGCTTCACTTCAGGTTTACTGTATCCCACTGTCCTTCTTATTGACGGTGAAACACAGAAATTGCATCGGTATTAAATACGAAAGGCACAATGCCAACATAAGTGCAAGAAGACTGACTCTTCTTACTGACTATGTTTTGAACCATTCCTGTGACACTAGTTATAGATTCCGATGCTTCACTTCAGGTTTACTGTATCCCTGTGACCTTCTTATTGACGATGAAACATAGAAATTGCATCGGTATTAAATGGAAAAGGCACAATGCCGACTTAAGTACAAGAAGACTGACTCTTCTTACTGTCTATGTTTTGAACCATTACTGTGACACTAGTTATAGATTCCGATGCTTCACTCCAGGTTTACTGTATCCCTTGGACCTTCTTATTGACGATGAAACACAGAAATTGCATCGGAATTAACTACAAAAGGCACAATGCCGACTTAAGTACAAGAAGACTGACTCTTCTTGCCGTCTATGTTTGAACCATTCCTGTGACACCAGTTATAGATTCCGATGATTCACTTCCGGTTTACTGTATCCCTCTGACCTTCTGATTGACGGTGAAACACAGAAATTGCATCGGAATTAAATACGAAAGGTACAGGGCAGACTTAAGTACAAGAAGACTGACTCTGCTTACTGAGTATGTTTTGAGCCATTCCTGTGGCACTAGTTATAGATTCCGATGCTTCACTTCAGGTTTACTGTATCCCTTGGACCTTCTTATTGACGATCAAACACAGAAATTGCATCGGGTTAAATATAAAAGGCACAATGACGACTTAAGTACAAGAAGACTGACTCTTCTTACTGTCTATGTATTGTACCATTTATTGTGACACTAGTTATAGATTCCGATTCTTTACTCTAGGGTTACTATATCCCTTGGACCTTCTTATTGACGATGAAACACAGAAATTGCATCGGAATTAAATAGAAAAGGCACAATGCCGACTTAAGTACAAGAAGACTGACTCTTCTTACTGATTATAGTTTGAACCATTCCTGTGACACTAGTTATAGATTCCGATACTTTACTTCAGGTTTACTGTGTACCTTGGACCTTCTTATTGACGATGAGACACAGAAATTGCATCGGAATAAAATAGAAAAGGCACAATGGCGCCTTAAGTACAAGCAGACTGACTCTTCTTACTATGTTTTGAACCATTCCTGTGACACTAGCAATAGATTCCGATGATTCACTTCAGGTTTACTATATCCCTCTGACCTCCTTATTGACGATGAAACACAGAAATTGCATCGGAATTAAATACAAAAGGCATAATGCCGACTTAAGTACAAGAAGACTGATTCTTCTTACTGTCTATGTTTTGACCCATTCCTTTGACACTAGTTATGGATTCCGATGCTTCACTCCAGTTTCCCTGTATCCCTTGGACCTTGTTGTTGACGATAAAACACAGAAATTGCATTTGAATTAAATAGAAAAGGCACAATGCCGACTTAAGTACAAGAAGACTGACTCTTCTTACTGCCTATGTTAGAACCATTCCTGTGACACTAGTTATAGATTCCGCTACTACACTTGAGGTTTACTGTATACCTTGGACGTTGTTATTGACGATGAAACACAGAAATTGTATCGGAATTAAATGCAAAAGGAACAATGCCGACTTAAGTACAAGAAGACTGACTCTTCCTACTGTCTATGTTTTGAACCATTCCTGCGACACTAGTTTTGGATTCAGATGCTTCACTTCAGGTTTACTGTATCACTCTGACTTTCTAATTGACAATGAAACACAGAAATTGCATCGGAAATAAGTACAAAAGGCACAATGGCGACTTAAGTACAAGAAGACTGACTGTTCCTACTGTCTATGTTTTGAACCATTCCTGTGACAGTAGTTATAGATTCCGATGCTTCACGTCATGTTTACTGTATCCCTCTGACCTTATTGCCGATGAAACACAGAAATTGCATCGGAATTAAATACAAAAGGCACAATGCCGACTTAAGGGTAAGAAGACTGACTCTTCTTACTGACTATGTTTTGAACCATTCCTGTGACTCTAGTTATAGATTCCGATGCTTCACTTCAGGTTTACTGTATCCCTCTGACCTTTTTATTGACGATGAAACACACAAATTGCATCGCAATAAATACAAAAGCCACAATGCTGACTTAAATACAAGAAGACTGACTCTTCTTACTGTCTATAATTTGAACCATTCCTGTGACACTAGTTATTGATTCCGATGCTTCACTCCAGGTTTCCTGTATCCCTTGGACCTTCTTATTAACGATGAAACACAGAAATTGCATCGGAATTAAATACAAAAGGCACAATGCCGACTTAAGTACAAGAAGACTGACTCTTCTTACTGACTATGTTTTGAACCATTCCTGTGACACTAGTTATAGATTCCGATGCTTTACTTCAGGTTTACTGTATCCCTCTGACCTTCTTATTGACGATGAAAAACAGAAATTGTATCGGAATTAAATACAAAAGGGACAATGTCGACTTAAGTACCCGAAGACTGACTCTTCTTACTGTCTTTGTTTGAACCATTCCTGTGACCCTAGTTATAGATTCCGATGCTTCACTTCAGGTTTACTGTATCCCTCTGACCTTCTTATTGCCGGTGAAACACAGAAATTTCATCGGAATTAAATACGAAAGGCACAATGCCGACTTAAGTACAAGAAGACCCTACTCTTCTTACTGACTATGTTTGAACCATTCCTGTGACACTAGTTATAGATTCCGATGCTTTACTTCAGGTTTTCTGTATACCTTGGACCTCCTTATTGCCGATGAAACACAGAAAATGCATCGGAATTAAATAGAAAAGGCACAATGCCGACTTAAGTACAAGAAGACTGACTCTTCTTACTGCCTATGTTTTGAACCATTCCTGTGACACTAGTTATAGATTCCGATGCTACACTTCAGGTTTCCTGTATACCTTGGAAGTTCTTGTTGACGATGAAACACAGAAATTGCATCGGAATTAAATACAAAAGGCACAATGGCGACTTAAGGACAAGAAGAGTGTCTCTTCTTACTGACTATGTTTTGAACCATTCCTGTGACACTAGTTATAGATTGCGATGCTTCACTTCAGGTTTACTGTTTCCCTTGGACCTTCTTATTGACGATGGAAAACAGAAATTGCAACGGAATTAAAAACATAAGTCACAATGCCGACTTAAGTACAAGAAGACTGACTCTTCCTACTGTCTATGTTTTGAACCATTCCTGTGACACTAGTTATAGATTCCGATGCTTCACTTTAGGTTTACTGTATACCTTGGACCTTCTTAGTGACGAAGAAACACAGAAATTGCATCGGAATTTAATACAAAAGGCACAATGCCGACTGAAGTACAAGAAGACTGACTCTTCCTACTGTCTATGATTTGAACCATTCTTGCGACACTAGTTTTGGATTCCGATGCTTCACTTTAGGTTTACTGTATCACTCTGACCTTCTAATTGACAATGAAACATAGAAATTGCATCGGAAATAAGTACAAAAGGCACAATGCCGACTTAAGTACAAGAAGACTGACTGTTCCTACTGTCTATGTTTTGAACCATTCCTGTGACAGTAGTTATAGAGTCCGATGCTTCACTTCAGGTTTACTGTATCCCTTGGACCTTCTTATTGACGATGAATCACAGAAATTGCATCGGAATTAAATACAAAATGCACAATGCCGACTAAAGTACAAGATGACTGACTCTTCTTACTGTCCATATTTTGAACCGTTCCAGTGACACAAGTTATAGATAGCGATGCTTCACTTCAGGTTTACTGTATTCCTTGGACCTTCTTATTGACGATTAAAACACACAGAAATTGCATCGGAATTAAATACAAAAGGCACAATGCCGACTTAAGTACAAGAACTCTGACTCTTCTTACTGTCTATGTTTTGAACCATTACTGTGACACTAGTTATAGATTCCGATGCTTCACTCCAGGTTTACGGTATCCCTTGGACCTTCTTATTGACGATGAAACACAGAGATTGCATCGGAATTAAATACAAAAGGCACAATGCCGACTTAAGCACAAGAAGACTGACTCTTCTTACTGTCTATGTTTGAACCATTCCTGTGACCCTAGTTATAGATTCTGATGCTTCACTTCAGGTTTACTGTATCCCTCTGACCTTCTTATTGACGGTGAAACACAGGAATTGCAATGGAATTAAATACGAAAGGCACAATGCCGACTTAAGTACCCGAAGACTGACTCTTCTTACTGTCTTTGTTTGAACCATTCCTGTGACCCTAGTTATAGATTCCGATGCTTCACTTCAGGTTTACTGTATCCCTCTGACCTTCTTATTGACGGTGAAACACAGAAATTTCATCGGAATTAAATACGAAAGGCACAATGCCGACTTAAGTACAAGAAGACTGACTCTTCTTACTGACTATGTTTGAACCATTCCTGTGACACTAGTTATAGATTCCGATGCTTTACTTCAGGTTTTCTGTATACCTTGGACCTTCTTATTGACGATGAAACACAGAAAATGCATCCGAATTAAATAGAAAAGGCACAATGCCGACTTAAGTACAAGAAGACTGACTCTTCTTACTGCCTATGTTTTGAACCATTCCTGTGACACTAGTTATAGATTCCGATGCTACACTTCAGGTTTACTGTATACCTTGGAAGTTCTTATTGACGATGAAACACAGAAATTGCATCGGAATTAAATACAAAAGGCACAATGCCGACTTATGTACAAGAAGACTGACTCCTCCTACTGTCTATGTTTAGAACCATTCCTGTGACACTAGTTATAGATTCCGATGCTTCACTTCAGGTTTACTGTATCCCTCTGACCTTATTGCCGATGATACACAGAAATTGCATCAGAATTAAATACAAAAGGCACAATGGCGATTTAAGGAAAAGAAGACTGTCTCTTCTAACTGACTATGTTTTGAGCCATTCCTGTGACACTAGTTATAGATTGCGAAGCTTTACTTCAGGTTTACTGTTTCCCTTGGACCTTCTTATTGACGATGAAACACAGAAATTGCATCGGAATTAAAAACAAAAGGCACAATGCCGACTTAAGTACAACAAGACTGACACTTCCTACTGTCTATGTTTTGAATCATTTCTGTGACACTAGTTATAGAGTCCGATGCTGCACTTCAGGTTTACTGTATCCCTTGGACCTTCTTATTGACGATGAAACACAGAAATTGCATCAGAATTAAATACAAAAGGCACAATGCCGACTTAAAGACAAGAAGACTGACTCTTCTTACTGTCTATGCTTTGAACCATTACTGTAACACTAGTTATAGATTCCGATGCTTCACTGCAGGTTTACTGTATCCCTTGGACCTTCTTATTGACGATGAAACACAGAAATTGCATCGGAATTAAATACAAAAGGCACAATGCCGACTTAAGTACAAGAAGACTGACTCTTCTTACTGTCTATGTTTGAACTATTCCTGTGACACTAGTTATAGATTCCGATGCTACACTTCCGGTTTACTGTATCCCTCCGACCTTCTTATTGAAGGTGAAACACAGAAATTGCATCGGAATTAAATACAAAAGGCACAATGCCGACTTAAGTACAAGAAGACTGACTCTTCTTACTGTCTATGTTTGAACCATTCCTGTGACACTAGTTATAGATTCCGATGCTACACTTCCGGTTTACTGTATCCCTCTGACCTTCTTATTGACGGTGAAACACAGAAATTGCATCGGAATTAAATACGAAATGCACAATGCCGGCTTAAGTACAAGAAGACTGACTCTTCTTACTGACTATGTTTTGCACCATTCCTGTGACACTAGTTATAGTTTCCGATGCCTCACTTCAGGTTTACTGTATCCCTTGGACCTTCTTATTGACGATGAAACACAGAAATTGCATCGGTATTAAATAGAAAAGGGACAATGACGACTTAAGTACAAGAAGACTGACTCTTCTTACTGTCTATGTATTCTACCATTCTTGTGACACTAGTTATAGATTCCGTTGCTTCACTCCAGGTTTACTGTATCCCTTGGACCTTCTTATTGACGATGAAACACAGAAATTGTATCGGAATTAAATAGAAAAGGCACAATGCCGACTTAAGTACAAGAAGACTGACTCTTCTTACTGATTATAGTTTGAACCATTCCTGTGACACTAGTTATAGATTCCGATACTTTACTTCAGGTTTACTGTGTACCTTGGACCTTCTTATTGACGATGAAACACTGAAATTGCATCGGAATTAAATACAAAAGGCACAATGGCGACTTAAGTACAAGCAGACTGACTCTTCTTACTATGTTTTGAACCATTCCTGTGACACTAGTTATAGATTCCGATGCTTCACTTTAGGTTTACTGTATACCTTGGACCTTCTTAGTGACGAAGAAACACAGAAATTGCATCGGAATTTAATACAAAAGGCACAATGTCGACTGAAGTACAAGAAGACTGACTCTTCCTACTGTCTATGTTTTGAACCATTCCTGCGACACTAGTTTTGGATTCCGATGCTTCACTTTAGGTTTACTGTATCACTCTGACCTTCTAATTGACAATGAAACATAGAAATTGCATCGGAAATAAGTACAAAAGGCACAATGCCGACTTAAGTACAAGAAGACTAACTCTTCCTACTGTCTATGTTTTGAACCATTCCTGTGACACTAGTTATAGATTCCGACGCTTCACTTCAGGTTTACTGTATCCTTCTGACCTTATTGCCGATGAAACACAGAAATTGCATCGGAATTAAATACAAAAGGCACAATGGCGACTTAAGTACAAGCAGACTGACTCTTCTTACTATGTTTTGAACCATTTCTGTGACACTAGTTATAGATTCCGATGCTTCACTTTAGGTTTACTGTTTCCCCTGGACCATCTTATTGACGATGAAACACAGAAATTGCACCGGTATTAAATAGAAAAGGCACAATGCCGACTTAAGCACAAGAAGACTGTCTCTTCCTACTGTCTATGCTTTGAACCATTTCTGTGACACTATTTATAGGGTCCGATGCTTCACTTCAGGTTTACTGTATACCTTGGACCTTCTTATTGACGATGAATCACAGAAATTGCATCGGAATTAAATACAAAAGGCACAATGCCGACTAAAGTACAAGATGACTGACTCTTCTTACTGTCTATGTTTGAACCATTCCTGTGACACCAGTTAGGGATTCCGATGATTCACTTCCGGTTTACTGTATCCCTCTGACCTTCTTATTGACGGTGAAACACAGAAATTGCATCGGAATTAAACACGAAAGGCACAATGCCGACTTAACTACAAGAAGACTGACTCTTCTTACTGAGTATGTTTTGAACCATTCCTCTGACACTAGTTATAGATTCCGATGCTTCACTTC
The DNA here is from genome assembly GCF_023864345.2 of Schistocerca serialis cubense. NCBI lineage: Eukaryota > Metazoa > Arthropoda > Insecta > Orthoptera > Acrididae > Schistocerca > Schistocerca serialis. The sequence goes on along the minus strand of NC_064641.1, from coordinate 976,140,433 downwards.
ACGTTTACTGTATCCCTTGGACCTTCTTATTGACGATCAAACACAGAAATTGCATCCGGTTAAATATAAAAGGCACAATGACGACTTAAGTACAAGAAGACTGACTCTTCTTACTGTCTATGTATTGTACCATTCTTGTGACACTAGTTATAGATTCCGATTCTTCACTCTAGGTTTACTATATCCCTTGGACCTTCTTATTGACGATGAAATACAGAAATTGCATCGGAATTAAATAGAAAAGGCACAATACCGACATAAGTACAAGAAGACTGACTCTTCTTACTGATTATAGTTTGAACCATTCCTGTGACACTAGTTATAGATTCCGATACTTTACTTCAGGTTTACTGTATCCCTCTGACCTTCTTATTGACGATGAAACACAGAAATTGCATTGGAATTAAATACAAAAGGGACAATGCCGACTTAAGTACAAGAAGACTGACTCATCTTACTGACTATGTTTTGAACCATTCCTGTGGCACTACTTTTAGATTCCGATGCTTCACTTCAGGTTTACTGTTTCCCTTGGACCTACTTATTGACGATCAAACACAGAGATTGCATCGGAATTAAATAGAAAAGGCACAATGCCGACTTAAGTACAAGAAGACTGACTCTTCTTACTGACTATGTTTTGAACCATTCTGTGGCACTAGTTTTAGATTCCGATGCTTCACTTCAGGTGTACTGTTTCCCTTGGACCTTCTTATTGACGATGAAACACAGCGATTGCATCGGAATTAAATAGAAAAGGCACAATGCCAACTTAAGTACAAGAAGATTGACTCTTCTTACTGTCTATGTTTTGAACCATTCCTGTGGCACTAGTTTTAGAATCCGATGCTTCACTTCAGGTTTACTGCTTCCCTTGGACCTTCTTATTGACGATGAAACACAGAAATTGTATCGGAATTAAATACAAAAAGCACAATGCCGACTTATTGACAAGAAGACTGACTGTTCATACTGACTATGTTTTGAACCATTCCTGTGACACTAGTTATAGATTCCGATGCTTCACTTCAGGTTTACCGTATCCCTGTGACCTGCTTATTGACGATGAGACACAGAGATTGCATCGGAATTAAATAGAAAAGGCACATGCCGACTTAAGTGCAAGAAGACTGACTTTTCTTACTGTCTATGTTTTGAACCATTCCTGTGGCACTAGTTGTAGATTTCTATGCTTCACTTCAGGTTTACTGTATCCCACTGTCCTTCTTATTGACGGTGAAACACAGAAATTGCATCGGAATTAAATACGAAAGGCACAATGCCGACATAAGTGCAAGAAGACTGACTCTTCTTACTGACAATGTTTTGAACCATTCCTGTGACACTAGTTATAGATTCCGATGCTTCACTTCAGGTTTACTGTATCCCTGTGACCTTCTTATTGACGATGAAACACAGAAATTGCATCGGTATTAAATAGAAAAGGCACAATGCCGACTTAAGTACAAGAAGACTGACTCCTCCTACTGTCAATGTTTTGAACCATTTCTGTGACACTATTTATAGAGTCCGATGCTTCACTTCAGGTTTACTGTATCCCTTGGACCTTCTTATTGACGATGAATCACAGAAATTGCATCGGAATTAAATACAAAATGCACAATGCCGACTAAAGTACAAGATGACTGACTCTTCTTACTGTCTATGTTTGAACCATTCCTGTGACCCTAGTTATAGATTCTGATGCTTCACTCCAGGTTTACAGTATCCCTTGGACCTTCTTATTGACGATGAAACACAGACATTGCATCGGAATTAAATACAAAAGGCACAATGCCGACTTAAGCACAAGAAGACTGACTCTTCTTACTGTCTATGTTTGAACCATTCCTGTGACCCTAGTTATAGATTCTGATGCTTCACTTCAGGTTTACTGTATCCCTCTGACCTTCTTATTGACGGTGAAACACAGAAATTGCAATGGAATTAAATACGAAAGGCATAATGCCGACTTAAGTACAAGAAGACTGACTCTTCCTACTGACTATGATTGAACCATTACTGTGACACTAGTTATAGATTCCAATGCCTTACTTCAGGTTTACTGTATACCTTGGACCTTCGTATTGACGATGAAACACAGAAAATGCATCGGAATTAAATACAAAAGGCACAATGCCGACTTAAGTACAAGAAGACTGACTCCTCCTACTGTCTATGTTTAGAACCATTCCTGTGACACTAGTTATAGATTCCGATGCTTCACTTATGGTTTACTGTATCCCTCTGACCTTATTGCCGATGAAACACAGAAATTGCATCGGAATTAAATACAAAAGGCACAATGGCGACTTAAGGAAAAGAAGACTGTCTCTTCTAACTGACTATGTTTTGAACCATTCCTGTGACACTAGTTATAGATTGCGATGCTTCACTTCAGGTTTACTGTTTCCCTTGGACCTTCTTATTGACGATGAAACACAGAAATTGCATTGGAATTAAAAACAAAAGGCACAATGCCGACTTAAGTACAAGAAGACTGACTCTTCCTACTGTCTATGTTTTGAACCATTTCTGTGACACTAGTTATAGAGTCCGATGCTGCACTTCAGGTTTACTGCATCCCTTGGACCTTCTTATTAACGATGAAACACAGAAATTGCATCAGAATTAAATACAAAAGGCACAATGCCGACTTAAAAACAAGAAGACTGACTCTTCTTACTGTCTATGCTTTGAACCATTACTGTGACACTAGTTATAGATTCCGATGCTTCTCTCCAGGTTTACTGTATCCCTTGGACCTTCTTATTGACGATGAAACACAGAAATTGCATCGGAATTAAATGCAAAAGGCACAATGCCGACTTAAGTACAAGAAGACCGACTCTTCTTACTGATTATAGTTTGAACCATTCCTGTGACACTAGTTATAGATTCCGATGCTACACTTCAGGTTTACTGTATACCTTGGAAGTTCTTATTGACGATGAAACACAGAAATTGCATCGGAATTAAATACAAAAGGCTCAATGCCGACTTCAGTACAAGAAGACAGACTCTTCCTACTGTCTATGCTTTGAACCATTCCTGTGACACTAGTTTTGGATTCCGATGCTTCACTTCTGATTTACTGAATACCTCTGACCTTCTTATTGACAAAGAAACACAGAAATTGCATGGGAATTAAATAGAAAAGGCTCAATGCCGACTTAAGTACAAGAAGACTTACTCTTCCCACTGTCTATGTTTTGAACCATTTCTGTGCCACTAGTTATAAAGTCCGATGCTGCACTTCAGATTTACTGTATCCCTTGGATCTTCTTATTGACGATGAAACACAGAAATTGCATCGGAATTAAATACAAAAGGCACAATGGCGACTTAAGTACAATAAGACTGACTCTTCTTACTGTCTATGTTTGAACCATTCCTGTGACACCAGTTATAGATTCCGATGATTCACTTCCGGTTTACTGTATCCCTCTGACCTTCTTATTGACGGTGAAACACAGAAATTGCATCGGAATTAAATACGAAAGGCACAATGCCGACTTAAGTACAAGAAGACTGACTCTTCTTACTGAGTATGATTTGAACCATTCCTGTGACACTAGTTATAGATTCCGATGCTTCACTTCAGGTTTACTGTATCCCTTGGACCTTCTTATTGACGATCAAAAACAGAAATTGCATCGGGTTAAATATAAAAGGCACAATGACGACATAAGTACAAGAAGACTGACTCTTCTTACTGTCTATGTATTGTACCATTCTTGTGACACTAGTTATAGATTCCGATGCTTCACTCTAGGTTTACTATATCCCTCGGACCTTCTTATTGACGATGAAACACAGAAATTGCATCGGAATTAAATAGAAAAGGCACAATGCCGACTTAAGTACAAGAAGACTGACTCTTCTTACTGATTATAGTTTGAACCATTCCTGTGACACTAGTTATAGATTCCGATACTTTACTTCAGGTTTACTGTGTACCTTGGACCTTCTTATTGACGATGAGACACAGAAATTGCATCGGAATTAAATAGAAAAGGCACAATGGCGCCTTAAGTACAAGCAGACTGACTCTTCTTACTATGTTTTGAACCATTCCTGTGACACTAGTTATAGATTCCGATGCTTCACTTTAGGTTTACTCTATACCATGGACCTTCTTAGTGACGAAGAAACACAGAAATTGCATCGGAATTAAATACAAAAGGCACAATGCCGACTGAAGTACAAGAAGACTGACTCTTCCTACTGTCTATGTTTTGAACCATTCCTGCGACACTAGTTTTAGATTCCGATGCTTCACTTCAGGTTTACTGTATCACTCTGACCTTCTAATTGACAATGAAACACAGAAATTGCATCGGAAATAAGTACAAAAGGCACAATGCCAACTTAAGTACAAGAATACTGACTGTTCCTACTGTCTACGTTTTGAACCATTCCTGTGACAGTAGTTATAGATTCCGATGCTTCACTTCAGGTTTACTGTATCCCTCTGACCTTATTGCCGATGAAACACAGAAATTGCATCGGTATTAAATACAAAAGGCCCAATGCCGACTTAAGAACAAGAAGACTGACTCTTCTTACTGACTATGTTTTGAACCATTCCTGTGGCACTAGTTATAGATTCCGATGCTTCACTTCAGGTTTACTGTATCCCTCTGACCATCTTATTGACTATGAAACACAGAAATTGCATCGGAATTAAACACAAAAGGCACAATGCCGACTTAAGGGTAAGAAGACTGACTCTTCTTACTGACTATGTTTTGAACCATTCCTGTGACACTAGTTGTGGATTCCGATGCTTCACTTCAGGTTTACTGTATCCCTCTGACCTTCTTATTGACGATGAAACACAGAAATTGCATCGGAATTAAATACAAAAGGCACAATGCCGACTTAAGGACAAGAAGACAGACTCTTCTTACTGACTATGTTTGAAGCATTCCTGTGACTCTAGTTATAGATTCCGATGCTTCACTCCAGGTTTAATGTATCCCTTTGACATTCTTATTGACGATGAAACACAGAAATTGCATCGGAATTAAATACAAATGGCATAATGCCGACTTAAGGACAAGAAGACTGACTGTTCATACTGACTATGTTTTGAACCATTCCTGTGACACTAGTTATAGATTCCGATGCTTCACTTCAGGTTTACTGTATCCCTTGGACCTTCTTATTGACGATGAAACACAGAAAATGCATCGGAATTAAATAGAAAAGGCACAATGCCGACTTAAGTACAAGAAGACTGACTCTTCTTACTGCATATGTTTTGAACCATTCCTGTGACACTAGTTATAGATTCCGATGCTACACTTCAGGTTTACTGTATACCTTGGAAGTTCTTATTGACGATGAAACACAGAAATTGCATCGGAATTAAATACAAAAGGCACAATGCCGACTTCAGTACAAGAAGACTGACTCTTCCTACTGTCTATGCTTTGAACCATTCCTGTGACACTAGTTTTGGATTACGATGCTTCACTTCAGGTTTACTGTATCCCTCTGACCTTCTTATTGACAAAGAAACACAGAAATTGCATGGAAATTAAATAGAAAAGGCTCAATGCCGACTTAAGTACAAGAAGACTTACTCTTCCCACTGTCTATGTTTTGAACCATTTCTGTGCCACTAGTTATAAAGTCCGATGCTGCACTTCAGGTTTACTGTATCCCTTGGACCTTCTTATTGACGATGAAACACAAAAATTGCATCGGAATTAAATACAAAAGGCACAATGGCGACTTAAGTACAATAAGACTGACTCTTCTTACTGTCTATGTTTGAACCATTCCTGTGACACCAGTTATAGATTCCGATGATTCACTTCCGGTTTACTGTATCCCTCTGACCTTCTTATTGACGGTGAAACACAGAAATTGCATCGGAATTAAATACGAAAGGCACAATGCCGACTTAAGTACAAGAAGACTGACTCTTCTTACTGAGTATGTTTTGAACCATTCCTGTGACACCAGTTATAGATTCCGATGCTTCACTTCAGGTTTACTGTATCCCTTGGACCTTCTTATTGACGATCAAAAACAGAAATTGCATCGGGTTAAATTTAAAAGGCACAATGACGACATAAGTACAAGAAGACTGACTCTTCTTACTGTCTATGTATTGTACCATTCTTGTGACACTAGTTATAGATTCCGATGCTTCACTCTAGGTTTACTATATCCCTTGGACCTTCTTATTGACGATGAAACACAGAAATTGCATCGGAATTAAATAGAAAAGGCACAATGCCGACTTAAGTACAAGAAGACTGACTCTTCTTACTGATTATAGTTTGAACCATTCCTGTGACACTAGTTATAGATTACGATACTTTACTTCAGGTTTACTGTGTACCTTGGACCTTCTTATTGACGATGAGACACAGAAATTGCATCGGAATTAAATAGAAAAGGCACAATGGCGCCTTAAGTACAAGTAGAGTGACTCTTCTTACTATGTTTTGAACCATTCCTGTGACACTAGTTATAGATTCCGATGCTTCACTTTAGGTTTACTCTATACCATGGACCTTCTTAGTGACGAAGAAACACAGAAATTGCATCGGAATTAAATAAAAAAGGCACAATGCCGACTGAAGTACAAGAAGACTGACTCTTCCTACTGTCTATGTTTTGAACCATTCCTGCGACACTAGTTTTAGATTCCGATGCTTCACTTCAGGTTTACTGTATCACTCTGACCTTCTAATTGACAATGAAACACAGAAATTGCATCGGAAATAAGTACAAAATGCACAATGCCGACTTAAGTACAAGAAGACTGACTGTTCCTACTGTCTTCGTTTTGAACCATTCCTGTGACAGTAGTTATAGATTCCGATGCTTCACTTCAGGTTTACTGTATCCCTCTGACCTTATTGCCGATGAAACACAGAAATTGCATCGGAATTAAACACAAAAGGCACATTGCCGACTTAAGGGTAAGAACACTGACTCTTCTTACTGACTATGTTTTGAACCATTCCTGTGACTCTAGTTATAGATTCCGATGCTTCACTTCAGGTTTACTGTATCCCTCTGACCTTCTTATTGACGATGAAACACAGAAATTGCATCGCAATTGAATACAAAAGCCACAATGCCGACTTAAATACAAGAGGACTGACTCTTCTTACTGTCTATGCTTTGAACCATTCCTGTGACACTAGTTATTGATTCCGATGCTTCACTCCAGGTTTACCGTATCCCTTGGACCTTCTTCTTAACGATGAAACACAGAAATTGCATCGGAATTAAATACAAAAGGCACAATGCCGACTTAAGTACAAGAAGACTGACTCTTCTTACTGACTATGTCTTGAACCATTCCTGTGACACTAGTTACAGATTTCGATACTTCACTTCAGGTTTACTGTATCCCTCTGACCTTCTTATTGACGGTGAAACACAGAAATTGCATCGGAATTAAATACAAAAGGGACAATGCCGACATAAGTACCCGAAGACTCACTCTTCTTACTGTCTTTGTTTGAACCATTCCTGTGTCCCTAGTTATAGATTCCGATGCTTCACTTCAGGTTTACTGTATCCCTCTGACCTTCTTATTGACGGTGAAACACAGAAATTTCATCGGAATTAAATACGAAAGGCACAATGCCGACTTCAGTACAAGAAGGCTGATTCTTCCTACTGTCTATGTTTTGAACCATTCCTGTGACACTAGTTGTGGATTCCGATGCTTCACTTCAGGTTTACTGTATCCCTCTTACATTCTTATTGACGATGAAACACAGAAATTTCATCGGAATTAACTACAAAAGGCACAATGCCGACATAAGGACAAGAAGACTGATTCTTCTTACTGACCCTGATTTGAACCATTCCTGTGACACTAGCAATAGCTTCCGATGCTTCAATTCAGGTTTACTGTATCCCTCTGACCTTCTTATTGCCGATGAAACACAGAAATTGCATCGGAATTAAATACAAAAGGCATAATGCCGACTTAAGTACAAGAAGACTGACTCTTCTTACTGTCTATGTTTTGACCCATTCCATTGACACTAGTTATGGATTCCGATGCTTCACTCCAGGTTCCCTGTATCCCTTGGACCTTGTTATTGACGATGAAACACAGAAATTGCATCTTAATTAAGTAGAAAACGCACAATGCCGAGTTAAGTACAAGAAGACTTACTCTTCTTACAGACTATGTTTTGAACCATTCCTGTGACACTAGTTATAGATTCCGATGCTTCACTTCAGGTTTACAGTATCCCTCGGACCTTTTTGTTGACGATGAAACACAGACATTGCGTCGGAATTAAATAGAAAAGGCACAACGTCGACTTAAGTACAAGAAGACTGACTCTTCTTACTGTCTATGTTTTGAACCATTCCTGTGACACTAGTTATAGATTCCGATGCTTCACTCCAGGTTTACTGTATCCCTCTGACCTTATTGCCGATGAAACACAAAAATTGCATCTGAATTAAATACAAAAGGCACAATGGCGACTTAAGGTCAAGAAGACTGACTGTTCATACTGACTATATTTTGAACCATTCCTGTGACACTAGTTATAGATTCCGATGCTTCACTTCAGGTTTACAGTATCCCTGTGACCTGCTTATTGACGATGAAACACAGAGATTGCATCGGAATTAAATAGAAAAGGCACAATGCCGACTTAAGTACAAGAAGACTGACTCTTCTTACTGTCTATGTTTTGAACCATTCCTGTGGCACTAGTTGTAGATTCCGATGCTTCACTTCAGATTTACTGTATCCCTTGGACCTTCTTATTGACGATGAAACACAGAAATTGCATCGGAATTAAATACAAAAGGCACAATGCCGACTTAAGTACAAGAAAACTGACTATTCTTACTGTCTATGTTTGAACCATTCCTGTGACACTAGTTGTAGATTCCGATGCTTCACTCCAGGTTTACTGTATCCCTTGGACCTTCTTATTGACGATGAAACACAGAAGTTGCATCGGAATTAAATACAAAAGGCACAATGCCGACTTAAGTACAAGAAGACTGACTCTTCTTACTGACTATGTCTTGAACCATTCCTGTGACACTAGTTATAGATTCCGTTGCTTCACTTCAGGTTTACTCTATCCCTCTGACCTTCTAATTGACGATGAAACACAGAAATTGCATCGGAATTAAATACAAAAGGGACAATGCCGACTTAAGTACCCGAAGACTGACTCTTCTTACTGTCTATGTTTGAACCATTCCTGTGTCCCTAGTTATAGATTCCGATACTTCACTTCAGGTTTACTGTAACCCTCTGACCTTCTTATTAACGGTGAAACACAGAAATTGCATCGGAATTAAATACGAAAGGCACAATGCAGACTTAAGTACAAGAAGACTGACTCTTCTTACCGACTATGTTTGAACCATTCCTGTGACACTAGTTATAGATTCCGATGCTTCACTTCAGGTTTACTGTATCCCTCTGACCTTCCTATTGACGATGAAACACAGAAATTTCATCGGAATGAAATACAAAAGGCACAATGCCGACTTAAGGACAAGAAGACTGACTCCTCTTACTGACTCTGTTTTGAACCATTCCTGTGACACTAGTAATAGATTCCGATGCTTCACTTCAGGTTTACTGTATCCCTCTTCTTATTGACGATGAAACACAGAAATGGCATCGGAATTAAATACAAAAGGCATAATGCCGACTTAAGTACAAGAAGACTGACTCTTCTTACTGTCTATGTTTTGACCCATTCCATTGATACTAGATATGGTTTCCGATGCTTCACTCCAGGTTCCCTGTATCCCTTGGACCTTGTTATTGACGATGAAACACAGAAATTGCATCTTAATTAAGTAGAAAACGCACAATGCCGAGTTAAGTACAAGAAGACTGACTCTTCTTACAGACTATGTTTTGAACCATTCCTGTGACACTAGTTATAGATTCCGATGCTTCACTTCAGGTTTACAGTATCCCTCGGACCTTTTTGTTGACGATGAAACACAGACATTGCATCGGAATTAAATAGAAAAGGCACAACGTCGACTTAAGTACAAGAAGACTGACTCTTCTTACTGTCTATGTTTTGAACCATTCCTGTGACACTAGTTATAGATTCCGATGCTTCACTCCAGGTTTACTGTATCCCTCTGACCTTATTGCCGATGAAACACAAAAATTGCATCTGAATTAAATACAAAAGGCACAATGGCGACTTAAGGTCAAGAAGACTGACTGTTCATACTGACTATATTTTGAACCATTCCTGTGACACTAGTTATAGATTCCGATGCTTCACTTCAGGTTTACAGTATCCCTGTGACCTGCTTATTGACCATGAAACACAGTGATTGCATCGGAATTAAATAGAAAAGGCACAATGCCGACTTAAGTACAAGAAGACTGACTCTTCTTACTGTCTATGTTTTGAACCATTCCTGTGGCACTAGTTGTAGATTCCGATGCTTCACTTCAAGTTTACTGTATCCCTTGGACCTTCTTATTGACGATGAAACACAGAAATTGCATCGGAATTAAATACAAAAGGCACAATGCCGACTTAAGTACAAGAAAACTGACTATTCTTACAGTCTATGTTTGAACCATTCCTGTGACACTAGTTGTAGATTGCGATGCTTCACTCCAGGTTTACTGTATCCCTTGGACCTTGTTATTGACGATGAAAGACAGAAGTTGCATCGGAATTAAATACAAAAGGCACAATGCCGACTTAAGTACAAGAAGACTGACTCTTCTTACTGACTATGTCTTGAACCATTCCTGTGACACTAGTTATAGATTCCGTTGCTTCACTTCAGGTTTACTGTATCCCTCTGACCTTCTAATTGACGATGAAACACAGAAATTGCATCGGAATTAAATACAAAAGGGACAATGCCGACTTAAGTACCCGAAGACTGACTCTTCTTACTGTCTATGTTTGAACCATTCCTGTGTCCCTAGTTATAGATTCCGATACTTCACTTCAGGTTTACTGTAACCCTCTGACCTTCTTATTAACGGTGAAACACAGAAATTGCATCGGAATTAAATACGAAAGGCACAATGCAGACTTAAGTACAAGAAGACTGACTCTTCTTACCGACTATGTTTGAACCATTCCTGTGACACTAGTTATAGATTCCGATGCTTTACTTCAGGTTTACTGTATACCTTGGACCTTCTTATTGACGATGAAACACAGAAAATGCATCGGAAGTAAATACAAAAGGCACAATGTCGACTTAAGTACAAGAAGACTGATTCTTCCTACTGTCTATGTTTGAACCATTCCTGTGACACTAGTTGTGGATTCCGATGCTTCACTTCAGGTTTACTGTATCCCTCTGACCTTCTTATTGACGATGAAACACAGAAATTTCATCGGAATGAAATACAAAAGGCACAATGCCGACTTAAGGACAAGAAGACTGACTCCTCTTACTGACTCTGTTTTGAACCATTCCTGTGACACTAGTAATAGATTCCGATGCTTCACTTCAGGTTTACTGTATCCCTCTTCTTATTGACGATGAAACACAGAAATGGCATCGGAATTAAATACAAAAGGCATAATGCCGACGTAAGTACAAGAAGACTGACTCTTCATACTGTCTATGTTTTGAACCATTCCTGTGACACTAGTTTTGGATTCAGGTTTACTGTATCCCTCTGACCTTCTTATTGACAATGAAACACAGAAATTGCATTGGAATTAAATACAAAAGGCACAATGCCGACTTATGTACAAGAAGACTGACTCTTCCTACTGTCTATGTTTTGAACCATTCCTGTGACACTAGTTATAGATTCCGATGCTTCACTTCAGGTTTACTGCATCCCTCTGACCTTATTGCCGATGAAACACAGAAATTGCATCTGAATTAAATACAAAAGGCACAATGGCGACTTAAGGACAAGAAGACTGACTGTTCATATTGACTATGATTTGAACCATTAAATACCTAAGGCACAATGCCGACATAAGTACAAGAAGGCTGATTCTTCCTACTGTCTATGTTTTGAGCCATACCTGTGGCACTAGTTTTAGATTCTGATGCTTCACTTCAGGTTTACTGTATCCCTCTGACCTTCTTATTGACGATGAAACACAGAAGTTGCATCGGAATTAAATACAAAAGCGACAGTTCCGACTTAAGTACCCTAAGACTGACTCTTCTTACTGTCAATGTTTGAACCATTCCTGTGACACTAGTTATAGATTCCGATGCTTCACTTCAGGTTTACTGTATCCCTCTGACCTTCTTATTGACAAAGAAACACAGAAATTGCATGGGAATTAAATAGAAAAGGCTCAATGCCGACTTAAGTACAAGAAGACTTACTCTTCCCACTGTCTATGTTTTGAACCATTTCTGTGCCACTAGTTATAATGTCCGATGCTGCACTTCAGGTTTACTGTATCCCTTGGACCTTCTTATTGACGATGAAACACAGAAATTGCATCGGAATTAAATACAAAAGGCACAATGGCGACTTAAGTACAATAAGACTGACTCTTCTTACTGTCTATGTTTGAACCATTCCTGTGACACCAGTTATAGATTCCGATGATTCACTTCCGGTTTACTGTATCCCTCTGACCTTCTTATTGACGGTGAAACACAGAAATTGCATCGGAATTAAATACGAAAGGCACAATGCCGACTTAAGTACAAGAAGACTGACTCTTCTTACTGAGTATGTTTTGAACCATTCCTGTGACACTAGTTATAGATTCCGATGCTTCACTTCAGGTTTACTGTATCCCCTGGACCTTCTTATTGACGATCAAAAACAGAAATTGCATCGGGTTAAATATAAAAGGCACAATGACGACATAAGTACAAGAAGACTGACTCTTCTTACTGTCTATGTATTGTACCATTCCTGTGACACTAGTTATAGATTCCGATGCTTCACTTTAGGTTTACTCTATACCATGGACCTTCTTCGTAACGAAGAAACACAGAAATTGCATCGGAATTAAATACAAAAGGCACAATGCCGACTGAAGTACAAGAAGACTGACTCTTCCTACTGTCTATGTTTTGAACCATTCCTGCGACACTAGTTTTAGATTCCGATGCTTCACTTCAGGTTTACTGTATCACTCTGACCTTCTAATTGACAATGAAACACAGAAATTGCATCGGAAATAAGTACAAAATGCACAATGCCGACTTAAGTACTAGAAGACTGACTGTTCCTACTGTCTTCGTTTTGAACCATTCCTGTGACAGTAGTTATAGATTCCGATGCTTCACTTCAGGTTTACTGTATCCCTCTGACCTTATTGCCGATGAAACACAGAAATTGCATCGGAATTAAACACAAAAGGCACAATGCCGACTTAAGGGTAAGAACACTGACTCTTCTTACTGACTATGTTTTGAACCATTCCTGTGACTCTAGTTATAGATTCCGATGCTTCACTTCAGGTTTACTGTATCCCTCTGACCTTCTTATTGACGATGAAACACAGAAATTGCATCGCAATTGAATACAAAAGCCACAATGCCGACTTAAATACAAGAGGACTGACTCTTCTTACTGTCTATGCTTTGAACCATTCCTGTGACACTAGTTATTGATTCCGATGCTTCACTCCAGGTTTACCGTATCCCTTGGACCTTCTTATTAACGATGAAACACAGAAATTGCATCGGAATTAAATACAAAAGGCACAATGCCGACTTAAGTACAAGAAGACTGACTCTTCTTACTGACTATGTCTTGAACCATTCCTGTGACACTAGTTATAGATTTCGATACTTCACTTCAGGTTTACTGTATCCCTCTGACCTTCTTATTGACGGTGAAACACAGAAATTGCATCGGAATTAAATACAAAAGGGACAATGCCGACTTAAGTACCCGAAGACTGACTCTTATTACTGTCTTTGTTTGAACCATTCCTGTGTCCCTAGTTATAGATTCCGATGCTTCACTTCAGGTTTACTGTATCCCTCTGACCTTCTTATTGACGGTGAAACACAGAAATTTCATCGGAATTAAATACGAAAGGCACAATGCCGACTTCAGTACAAGAAGGCTGATTCTTCCTACTGTCTATGTTTTGAACCATTCCTGTGACACTAGTTGTGGATTCCGATGCTTCACTTCAGGTTTACTGTATCCCTCTGACATTCTTATTGACGATGAAACACAGAAATTTCATCGGAATTAAATACAAAAGGCACAATGCCGACTTAAGGACAAGAAGACTGATTCTTCTTACTGACCCTGATTTGAACCATTCCTGTGACACTAGCAATAGCTTCCGATGCTTCACTCCAGGTTCCCTGTATCCCTTGGACCTTGTTATTGACGATGAAACACAGAAATTGCATCTTAATTAAGTAGAAAACGCACAATGCCGAGTTAAGTACAAGAAGACTGACTCTTCTTACAGACTATGTTTTGAACCATTCCTGTGACACTAGTTATAGTTTCCGATGCTTCACTTCAGGTTTACAGTATCCCTCGGACCTTTTTGTTGACGATGAAACACAGACATTGCATCGGAATTAAATAGAAAAGGCACAACGTCGACTTAAGTACAAGAAGACTGACTCTTCTTACTGTCTATGTTTTGAACCATTCCTGTGACACTAGTTATAGATTCCGATGCTTCACTCCAGGTTTACTGTATCCCTCTGACCTTATTGCCGATGAAACACAAAAATTGCATCTGAATTAAATACAAAAGGCACAATGGCGACTTAAGGTCAAGACGACTGACTGTTCATACTGACTATATTTTGAACCATTCCTGTGACACTAGTTATAGATTCCGATGCTTCACTTCAGGTTTACAGTATCCCTGTGACCTGCTTATTGACGATGAAACACAGAGATTGCATCGGAATTAAATAGAAAAGGCACAATGCCGACTTAAGTACAAGAAGACTGACTCTTCTTACTGTCTATGTTTTGAACCATTCCTGTGGCACTAGTTGTAGATTCCGATGCTTCACTTCAGGTTTACTGTATCCCTTGGACCTTCTTATTGACGATGAAACACAGAAATTGCATCGGAATTAAATACAAAAGGCACAATGCCGACTTAAGTACAAGAAGTCTGACTCTTCTTACTGACTATGTCTTGAACCATTCCTGTGACACTAGTTATAGATTCCGTTGCTTCACTTCAGGTTTACTGTATCCCTCTGACCTTCTAATTGACGATGAAACACAGAAATTGCATAGGAATTAAATACAAAAGGGACAATGCCGACTTAAGTACCCGAAGACTGACTCTTCTTACTGTCTATGTTTGAACCATTCCTGTGTCCGTAGTTATAGATTCCGATACTTCACTTCAGGTTTACTGTAACCCTCTGACCTTCTTATTGACGGTGAAACACAGAAATTGCATCGGAATTAAATACGAAAGGCACAATGCAGACTTAAGTACAAGAAGACTGACTCTTCTTACCGACTATGTTTGAACCATTCCTGTGACACTAGTTATAGATTCCGATGCTTTACTTCAGGTTTACTGTATACCTTGGACCTTCTTATTGACGATGAAACACAGAAAATGCATCGGAAGTAAATACAAAAGGCACAATGTCGACTTAAGTACAAGAAGACTGATTCTTCGTACTGTCTATGTTTTGAACCATTCCTGTGACACTAGTTGTGGATTCCGATGCTTCACTTCAGGTTTACTGTATCCCTCTGACCTTCTTATTGACGATGAAACACAGAAATTTCATCGGAATGAAATACAAAAGGCACAATGCCGACTTAAGGACAAGAAGACTGACTCCTCTTACTGACTCTGCTTTGAACCATTCCTGTGACACTAGTAATAGATTCCGATGCTTCACTTCAGGTTTACTGTATCCCTCTTCTTATTGACGATGAAACACAGAAATGGCATCGGAATTAAATACAAAAGGCATAATGCCGACTTAAGTACAAGAAGACTGACTCTTCTTACTGTCTATGTTTTGACCCATTCCATTGATACTAGATATGGTTTCCGATGCTTCACTCCAGGTTCCCTGTATCCCTTGGACCTTGTTATTGACGATGAAACACAGAAATTGCATCTTAATTAAGTAGAAAAGGCACAATGCCGTATTAAGAACAAGAAGACTGACTCTCCTTACTGACTATGCTTTGAACCATTCCTGTGACACTAGTTATAGATTCCGATGCTTCACTTCAGTTTACAGTATCCCTCGGACCTTTTTATTGACGATGAAACACAGACATTGCATCGGAATTAAATAGAAAAGGCACAATGTCGACTTAAGTACAAGAAGACTGACTCTTCATACTGTCTATGTTTTGAACCATTCCTGTGACACTAGTTTTGGATTCAGGTTTACTGTATCCCTCTGACCTTCTTAATGACAATGAAACACAGAAATTGCATTGGAATTAAATACAAAAGGCACAATGCCGACTTAAGTACAAGAAGACTGACTCTTCCTACTGTCTATGTTTTGAACCATTCCTGTGACACTAGTTATAGATTCCGATGCTTCACTTCAGGTTTACTGCATCCCTCTGACCTTATTGCCGATGAATCACAGAAATTGCATCTGAATTAAATACAAAAGGCACAATGGCGACTTAAGGACAAGAAGACTGACTGTTCATATTGACTATGATTTGAACCATTAAATACCTAAGGCACAATGCCGACATAAGTACAAGAAGGCTAATTCTTCCTACTGTCTATGTTTTGAGCCATACCTGTGGCACTAGTTTTAGATTCTGATGCTTCACTTCAGGTTTACTGTATCCCTCTGACCTTCTTATTGACGATGAAACACAGAAATTGTATCGGAATTAAGTACAAAAGCGACAGTTCCGACTTAAGTACCCTAAGACTGACCCTTCTTACTGTCAATGTTTGAACCATTCCTGTGACACTAGTTATAGATTCCGATGCTTCACTTCAGGTTTACTGTATCCCTTGGACCTTGTTATTGACGATGAAACACAGAAATTGCATAGGAATTAAATACAAAAGGCACAATGCCGACTTAAGTACAAGAAGACTGACTGTTCTTACTGACTATGTTTTAACCATTCCTGTGACACTAGTTATAGATTCCGATGCTTCACTTCAGGTTTACTGTATCCCTCTGACCTTATTGACGATGAAACACAGAAATTGCATCTGAATTAAATACAAAAGGCACAATGGCGACTTAAGGACAAGAAGACTGTCTCTTCTTACTGACTATGATTTGAACCAGTCCTGTGACACTAGTTATAGATTCCGATACTACACTTGAGGTTTACTGTATACCTTGGAAGTTCTTATTGACGATGAAACACAGAAATTGCGTCGGAATTAAATGCAAAAGGCACAATGCCGACTTAAGTACAAGAAGACTGACTCTTCCTACTGTCTATGTTTTGAACCATTCCTTTGACACTAGTTTTGGATGCCGATGCTTCACTTCAGGTTTACTGTATCCCTCTGACCTTATTGCAGATGAAACACAGAAATTGCATCTGAATTAAATACAAAAGGCACAATGGCGACTTAAGGACCAGAAGACTGACTGTTCATACTGTCTATGTTTTGAACCATTCCTGTGACACTAGTTATAGATTCTGATGCTTCACTTCAGGTTTACTGTATCCCTGTGACCTGCTTATTGACGATGAAACACAGAGATTGCATCGGAATTAAATAGAAAAGGCACAATGCCGACTTATGTACAAGAAGACTGACTCTTCTTACTGTCTATGTTTTGAACCATTCCTGTGGCACTAGTTGTAGATTCCGATGCTTCACTTCAGGTTTACTGTATCCCTTGGACCTTCTTATTGACGATGAAACACATAAATTGCGTCGGAATTGAATGCAAAAGTTACAATGCCGACTTAAGTACCCGATGACTGACTCTTCTTACTGTCTTTGTTTGAACCATTCCTGTGACCCTAGTTATGGATTCCGATGCTTCACTTCAGGTTTACTGTATCCCTCTGACCTTCTTATTGACGGTGAAACACAGAGATTGCATCGGAATTAAATACGAAAGGCACAATGCCGACTTAAGTACAAGAAGACTGACTCTTCTTACTGATTGTGTTTGAACCATTCCTGTGACACTAGTTATAGATTCCGATGCTTTACTTCAGGTTTACTGTATTCCTTGGACCTTCTTATTGACGATGAAACAAAGAAAATGCATCGGAATTAAATACAAAAGGCACAATGCCGACTTAAGTACAAGAAGGCTGATTCTTCCTACTGTCTATGATTTGAACCATTCCTGTGACACTGGTTGTGGATTCCGTTGCTTCACTTCAGGTTTACTGTATCCCTCTGACCATCTTATTGACGATGAAACACAGAAATTTCATCGGAATTAAATACAAAAGGCACAATGCCGACTTAAGGACAAGAAGACTGACTCTTCTTACTGACTCTGTTTTGAACCATTCCTGTGACTCTAGCAATAGATTCCGATGCTTCACTTCAGGTTTACTGTATCCCTCTGACCTTCTTATTGACGATGAAACACAGAAATTGCATCGGAATTAAATACAAAAGGCATAATGCCGACTTAAGTACAAGAATACTGACTCTTCTTACTGTCTATGTTTTGACCCATTTCATTGACACTAGTTATGGATTCCGATGCTTCACTCCAGGTTCCCTGTATCCCTTGGACCATGTTATTGACGATGAAACACAGAAATTGCGTCTTAATTAAGTAGAAAAGGCACAATGCCGAGTTAAGTACAAGAAGACTGACTCTTCATACTGTCTATGTTTTGAACCATTCCTGTGACACTAGTTTTGGATTCAGGTTTACTGTATCCCTCTGACCTTCTTAATGACAATGAAACACAGAAATTGCATTGGAATTAAATACAAAAGGCACAATGCCGACTTAAGTACAAGAAGACTGACTCTTCCTACTGTCTATGTTTTGAACCATTCCTGTGACACTAGTTATAGATTCCGATGCTTCACTTCAGGTTTACTGCATCCCTCTGACCTTATTGCCGATGAATCACAGAAATTGCATCTGAATTAAATACAAAAGGCACAATGGCGACTTAAGGACAAGAAGACTGACTGTTCATATTGACTATGATTTGAACCATTAAATACCTAAGGCACAATGCCGACATAAGTACAAGAAGGCTAATTCTTCCTACTGTCTATGTTTTGAGCCATACCTGTGGCACTAGTTTTAGATTCTGATGCTTCACTTCAGGTTTACTGTATCCCTCTGACCTTCTTATTGACGATGAAACACAGAAATTGTATCGGAATTAAGTACAAAAGCGACAGTTCCGACTTAAGTACCCTAAGACTGACTCTTCTTACTGTCAATGTTTGAACCATTCCTGTGACACTAGTTATAGATTCCGATGCTTCACTTCAGGTTTACTGTATCCCTTGGACCTTGTTATTGACGATGAAACACAGAAATTGCATAGGAATTAAATACAAAAGGCACAATGCCGACTTAAGTACAAGAAGACTGACTGTTCTTACTGACTATGTTTTAACCATTCCTGTGACACTAGTTATAGATTCCGATGCTTCACTTCAGGTTTACTGTATCCCTCTGACCTTATTGACGATGAAACACAGAAATTGCATCTGAATTAAATACAAAAGGCACAATGGCGACTTAAGGACAAGAAGACTGTCTCTTCTTACTGACTATGATTTGAACCAGTCCTGTGACACTAGTTATAGATTCCGATACTACACTTGAGGTTTACTGTATACCTTGGAAGTTCTTATTGACGATGAAACACAGAAATTGCGTCGGAATTAAATGCAAAAGGCACAATGCCGACTTAAGTACAAGAAGACTGACTCTTCCTACTGTCTATGTTTTGAACCATTCCTTTGACACTAGTTTTGGATGCCGATGCTTCACTTCAGGTTTACTGTATCCCTCTGACCTTATTGCAGATGAAACACAGAAATTGCATCTGAATTAAATACAAAAGGCACAATGGCGACTTAAGGACCAGAAGACTGACTGTTCATACTGTCTATGTTTTGAACCATTCCTGTGACACTAGTTATAGATTCTGATGCTTCACTTCAGGTTTACTGTATCCCTGTGACCTGCTTATTGACGATGAAACACAGAGATTGCATCGGAATTAAATAGAAAAGGCACAATGCCGACTTAAGTACAAGAAGACTGACTCTTCCTACTGACTATGTCTTGAACCATTCCTGTGACACTAGTTATAGATTCCGATGCATCACTTCAGATTTACTGTATCCCTCTGACCTTCTTATTGACGATGAAACACAGAAATTGCCTCGGAATTAAATACAAAAGGGACAATGCCGACTTAAGTACCCGAAGACTTACTCTTCTTACTGTCTATGTTTGAACCAATCCTGTGACCCTAGTTATAGATTACGATACTTCACTTCAGGTTTACTGTATCCCTCTGACCTTCTTATTGACGGTGAAACACAGAGATTGCATCGGAATTAAATACGAAAGGCACAATGCCGACTTAAGTACAAGATGTCTGACTCTTCTTACTGACTGTGTTTGAACCATTCCTGTGACATTAGTTATAGATTCCGATGCTTTACTTCAGTTTTACTGTATACCTTGGACCTTCTTATTGACGATGAAACACAGAAAATGCATCGGAATTAAATACAAAAGGCACAATGCCGACTTAAGTACAAGAAGGCTGATTCCTCCTACTGTCTATGTTTTGTACCATTCCTGTGACACTAGTTGTGGATTCCTATGCTTCACTTCAGGTTTACTGTATCCCTCTGACCTTCTTATTGACGATGAAACACTGAAATTGCATCGGAATTAAATACAAAAGGCATAATGCCGACTTAAGTACAAGAAGACTGACTCTTCTTACTGTCTATGTTTTGACCCATTCCATTGACACTAGTTATGGATTCCGATGCTTCACTCCAGGTTCCCTGTATCCCTTGGACCTTGTTATTGACGATGAAACACAGAAATTGCATCTTAATTAAGTAGAAAACGCACAATGCCGAGTTAAGTATAAGAAGACTGACTCTTCTTACAGACTATGTTTTGAACCATTCCTGTGACACTAGTTATAGATTCCGATGCTTCACTTCGGGTTTACAGTATCCCTCGGACCTTTTTGTTGACGATGAAACACAGACATTGCATCGGAATAAAATAGAAAAGGCACAATGTCGACTTAAGTACAAGAAGACTGACTCTTCTATTGTCTATGTTTTGAACCATTCCTGCGACACTAGTTATAGATTCCGATGCTTCACTCCAGGTTTACTGTATCCCTCTGACCTTATTGCCGATGAAACACAGAAATTTCATCCGAATTAAATACAAAAGGCACAATGGCGACTTAAGGACAAGAAGATTGACTGTTCATACTGACTATGTTTTGAACCATTCCTGTGACACTAGTTATAGATTCCGATGCTTCACTTCAGGTTTACAGTATCCCTGTGACCTGCTTATTGACGATGAAACACAGAGATTGCATCGGAATTAAATACGAAAGGCACAATGCCGACTTAAGTACAAGAAGACTGACTCTTCTTACTGATTGTGTTTGAACCATTCCTGTGACACTAGTTATAGATTCCGATGCTTTACTTCAGGTTTACTGTATTCCTTGGACCTTCTTATTGACGATGAAACAAAGAAAATGCATCGGAATTAAATACAAAAGGCACAATGCCGACTTAAGTACAAGAAGGCTGATTCTTCCTACTGTCTATGATTTGAACCATTCCTGTGACACTGGTTGTGGATTCCGTTGCTTCACTTCAGGTTTACTGTATCCCTCTGACCATCTTATTGACGATGAAACACAGAAATTTCATCGGAATTAAATACAAAAGGCACAATGCCGACTTAAGGACAAGAAGACTGACTCTTCTTACTGACTCTGTTTTGAACCATTCCTGTGACTCTAGCAATAGATTCCGATGCTTCACTTCCGGTTTACTGTATCCCTCTGACCTTCTTATTGACGATGAAACACAGAAATTGCATCGGAATTAAATACAAAAGGCATAATGCCGACTTAAGTACAAGAATACTGACTCTTCTTACTGTCTATGTTTTGACCCATTTCATTGACACTAGTTATGGATTCCGATGCTTCACTCCAGGTTCCCTGTATCCCTTGGACCATGTTATTGACGATGAAACACAGAAATTGCGTCTTAATTAAGTAGAAAAGGCACAATGCCGAGTTAAGTACAAGAAGACTGACTCTTCTCACTGACTATGTTTTGAACCATTCCTGTGACACTAGTTATAGGTTACGATGCTTCACTTCAGGTTTACAGTATCCCTCGGCCCTTTTTATTGACGATGAAACACAGACAATGCATCGGAATTAAATAGAAAAGCCACAATGCCGACTTAAGTACAAGAAGACTGACTCTTCCTACTGTCTATGTTTTTGAACCATTGCTGTGACACTAGTTTTGGATTCCGATGCTACACTTAAGGTTTACTGTATCCCTCTGACCTTCTTATTGACAATGAAACACAGAAATTGCATGGGAATTAAATACAAAAGGCACAATGTCGACTTAAGTACTAGAAGACTGACTCTTCCTACTGTCTATGTTTTGAACCATTACTGTGACACTAGTTATAGATTCCGATGCTTCACTTCAGGTTTACTGTATCCCTCTGACCTTATTGCCGATGAAACACAGAAATTGCATCTGAATTTAATACAAAAGGCACAATGGCGACTTAAGGACAAGAAGACTGACTGTTCATACTGACTATGTTTTGAACCATTCCTGTGACACTAGTTATAGATTCCGATGCTTCACTTCAGGTTTACAGTATCCCTGTGACCTGCTTATTGACGATGAAACACAGAGATTGCATCGGAATGAAATAGAAAAGGCACAATACCGACTTAAGTACAAGAAGACTAACTCTTCTTACTGTCTATGTTTTGAACCATTCCTGTGGCACTAGTTGTAGATTCCGATGCTTCACTTCAGGTTTACTGTATCCCTTGCACCTTCTTATTGACGATGAAACACTGAAATTGCATCGGAATTAAATACAAAAAGCACAATGCCGACTTAAATACAAGAAAACTGACTCTTCTTACTGTCTATGTTTGAACCATTCCTGTGACACTAGTTATAGATTCCGTTGCTTCACTCCAGGTTTACTGTATCCCTTGGACCTTCTTATTGACGATGAAACACAGAAATTGCATCGGAATTAAATACAAAAGGCACAATGCCGACTTAAGTACAAGAAGACTGACTCTTCCTACTGACTATGTCTTGAACCATTCCTGTGACACTAGTTATAGATTCCGATGCATCACTTCAGATTTACTGTATCCCTCTGACCTTCTTATTGACGATGAAACACAGAAATTGCCTCGGAATTAAATACAAAAGGGACAATGCCGACTTAAGTACCCGAAGACTTACTCTTCTTACTGTCTATGTTTGAACCAATCCTGTGACCCTAGTTATAGATTACGATACTTCACTTCAGGTTTACTGTATCCCTCTGACCTTCTTATTGACGGTGAAACACAGAGATTGCATCGGAATTAAATACGAAAGGCACAATGCCGACTTAAGTACAAGATGTCTGACTCTTCTTACTGACTGTGTTTGAACCATTCCTGTGACATTAGTTATAGATTCCGATGCTTTACTTCAGTTTTACTGTATACCTTGGACCTTCTTATTGACGATGAAACACAGAAAATGCATCGGAATTAAATACAAAAGGCACAATGCCGACTTAAGTACAAGAAGGCTGATTCCTCCTACTGTCTATGCTTTGTACCATTCCTGTGACACTAGTTGTGGATTCCTATGCTTCACTTCAGGTTTACTGTATCCCTCTGACCTTCTTATTGACGATGAAACACAGACATTGCATCGGAATAAAATAGAAAAGGCACAATGTCGACTTAAGTACAAGAAGACTGACTCTTCTTATTGTCTATGTTTTGAACCATTCCTGTGACACTAGTTATAGATTCCGATGCTTCACTCCAGGTTTACTGTATCCCTCTGACCTTATTGCCGATGAAACACAGAAATTTCATCTGAATTAAATACAAAAGGCACAATGGCGATAAAGGACAAGAAGACTGACTGTTCATACTGACTATGTTTTGAACCATTCCTGTGACACTAGTTATAGATTCCGATGCTTCACTTCAGGTTTACAGTATCCCTGTGACCTGCTTATTGACGATGAAACACAGAGATTGCATCGGAATTAAATAGAAAAGGCACAATGCCGACTTAAGTACAAGAAGACTGACTCTTCTTACTGTCTATGTTTTGAACCATTCCTGTGGCACTAGTTGTGGATTCCGATGCTTCACTTCAGGTTTACTGTATCCCTTGGACCTTCTTATTGACGATGAAACACAGAAATTGCATCGGAATTAAATACAAAAGGCACAATGCCGACTTAAGTACAAGAAAACTGACTATTCTTACTGTCTATGTTTGAACCATTCCTGTGACACTAGTTGTAGATTCCGATGCTTCACTCCAGGTTAACTGTATCCCTTGGACCTTGTTATTGACGATGAAACACAGAAGTTGCATCGGAATTAAATACAAAAGGCACAATGCCGACGTAAGTACAAGAAGACTGACTCTTCTTACTGACTATGTCTTGAACCATTCCTGTGACACTAGTTATAGATTCCGTTGCTTCACTTCAGGTTTACTGTATCCCTCTGACCTTCTAATTGACGATGAAACACAGAAATTGCATCGGAATTAAATACAAAATTGACAATGCCGACTTAAGTACCCGAAGACTGACTCTTCTTACTGTCTATGTTTGAACCATTCCTGTGTCCCTAGTTATAGATTCCGATACTTCACTTCAGGTTTACTGTAACCCTCTGACCTTCTTATTAACGGTGAAACACAGAAATTGCATCGGAATTAAATACGAAAGGCACAATGCAGACTTAAGTACAAGAAGACTGACTCTTCTTACCGACTATGTTTGAACCATTCCTGTGACACTAGTTATAGATTCCGATGCTTTACTTCAGGTTTACTGTATACCTTGGACCTTCTTATTGACGATGAAACACAGAAAATGCATCGGAAGTAAATACAAAAGGCACAATGTCGACTTAAGTACAAGAAGACTGATTCTTCCTACTGTCTATGTTTTGAACCATTCCTGTGACACTAGTTGTGGATTCCGATGCTTCACTTCAGGTTTACTGTATCCCTCTGACCTTCCTATTGACGATGAAACACAGAAATTTCATCGGAATGAAATACAAAAGGCACAATGCCGACTTAAGGACAAGAAGACTGACTCCTCTTACTGACTCTGTTTTGAACCATTCCTGTGACACTAGTAATAGATTCCGATGCTTCACTTCAGGTTTACTGTATCCCTCTTCTAATTGACGATGAAACTCAGAAATGGCATCGGAATTAAATACAAAAGGCATAATGCCGACTTAAGTACAAGAAGACTGACTCTTCTTACTGTCTATGTTTTGACCCATTCCATTGATACTAGATATGGTTTCCGATGCTTCACTCCAGGTTCCCTGTATCCCTTGGACCTTGTTATTGACGATGAAACACAGAAATTGCATCTTAATTAAGTAGAAAAGGCACAATGCCGTATTAAGAACAAGAAGACTGACTCTCCTTACTCACTATGCTTTGAACCATTCCTGTGACACTAGTTATAGATTCCGATGCTTCACTTCAGGTTTACAGTATCCCTCGGACCTTTTTATGGACGATGAAACACAGACATTGCATCGGAATGAAATAGAAAAGGCACAATGTCGACTTACGTACAAGAAGACTGACTCTTCATACTGTCTATGTTTTGTACCATTCCTGTGACACTAGTTTTGGATTCAGGTTTACTGTATCCCTCTGACCTTCTTATTGACAATGAAACACAGAAATTGCATTGGAATTAAATACAAAAGGCACAATGCCGACTTAAGTACAAGAAGACTGACTCTTCCTACTGTCTATGTTTTGAACCATTCCTGTGACACTAGTTACAGATTCCGATGCTTCACTTCAGGTTTACTGCATCCCTCTGACCTTATTGCCGATGAAACACAGAAATTGCATCTGAATTAAATACAAAAGGCACAATGGCGACTTAAGGACAAGAAGACTGACTGTTCATATTGACTATGATTTGAACCATTAAATACCTAAGGCACAATGCCGACATAAGTACAAGAAGGCTGATTCTTCCTACTGTCTATGTTTTGAGCCATACCTGTGGCACTAGTTTTAGATTCTGATGCTTCACTTCAGGTTTACTGTATCCCTCTGACCTTCTTATTGACGATGAAACACAGAAATTGCATCGGAATTAAATACAAAAGCGACAGTTCCGACTTAAGTACCCTAAGACTGACTCTTCTTACTGTCAATGTTTGAACCATTCCTGTGACACTAGTTATAGATTCCGATGCTTCACTTCAGGTTTACTGTATCCCTCTGACCTTCTTATTGACAAAGAAACACAGAAATTGCATGTGAATTAAATAGAAAAGGCTCAATGCCGACTTAAGTACAAGAAGACTTACTCTTCCCACTGTCTATGTTTTGAACCATTTCTGTGCCACTAGTTATAAAGTCCGATGCTGCACTTCAGGTTTACTGTATCCCTTGGACCTTCATATTGACGATGAAACACAGAAATTGCATCGGAATTAAATACAAAAGGCACAATGGCGACTTAAGTACAATAAGACTGACTCTTCTTACTGTCTATGTTTGAACCATTCCTGTGACACCAGTTATAGATTCCGATGATTCACTTCCGGTTTACTGTATCCCTCTGACCTTCTTATTGACGGTGAAACACAGAAATTGCATCGGAATTAAATACGAAAGGCACAATGCCGACTTAAGTACAAGAAGACTTACTCTTCTTACTGAGTATGTTTTGAACCATTCCTGTGACACTAGTTATAGATTCCGATGCTTCACTTCAGGTTTACTGTATCCCCTGGACCTTCTTATTGACGATCAAAAACAGAAATTGCATCGGGTTAAATATAAAAGGCACAATGACGACATAAGTACAAGAAGACTGACTCTTCTTACTGTCTATGTATTGTACCATTCTTGTGACACTAGTTATAGATTCCGATGCTTCACTCTAGGTTTACCATATCCCTTGGACCTTCTTATTGACGATGAAACACAGAAATTGCATCGGAATTAAATAGAAATGGCACAATGCCGACTTAAGTACAGGAAGACTGACTCTTCTTACTGATTATAGTTTGAACCATTCCTGTGACACTAGTTATAGATTCCGATACTTTACTTCAGGTTTACTGTGTACCTTGGACCTTCTTATTGACGATGAGACACAGAAATTGCATCGGAATTAAATAGAAAAGGCACAATGGCGCCTTAAGTACAAGCAGACTGACTCTTCTTACTATGTTTTGAACCATTCCTGTGACACTAGTTATAGATTCCGATGCTTCACTTTAGATTTACTCTATACCATGGACCTTATTAGTAACGAAGAAACACAGAAATTGCATCGGAATTAAATACAAAAGGCACAATGCCGACTGAAGTACAAGAAGACTGACTCTTCCTACTGTCTATGTTTTGAACCATTCCTGCGACACTAGTTTTAGATTCCGATGCTTCACTTCAGGTTTACTGTATCACTCTGACCTTCTAATTGACAATGAAACACAGAAATTGCATCGGAAATAAGTACAAAATGCACAATGCCGACTTAAGTACAAGAAGACTGACTGTTCCTACTGTCTTCGTTTTGAACCATTCCTGTGACAGTAGTTATAGATTCCGATGCTTCACTTCTGGTTTACTGTATCCCTCTGACCTTCTTATTGACGGTGAAACACAGAAATTGCATTGGAATTAAATACAAAAGCGACAATGCCGACTTAAGTACCCGAAGACTGACTCTTATTACTGTCTTTGTTTGAACCATTCCTGTGTCCCTAGTTATAGATTCCGATGCTTCACTTCAGGTTTACTGTATCCCTCTGACCTTCTTATTAACGGCGAAACACAGAAATTTCATCGGAATTAAATACGAAAGGCACAATGCCGACTTAAGGTCAAGAAGACTGACTGTTCATACTGACTATATTTTGAACCATTCCTGTGACACTAGTTATAGATTCCGATGCTTCACTTCAGGTTTACAGTATCCCTGTGACCTGCTTATTGACGATGAAACACAGAGATTGCATCGGAATTAAATAGAAAAGGCACAATGCCGACTTAAGTACAAGAAGACCGACTCTTCTTACTGTCTATGTTTTGAACCATTCCTGTGGCACTAGTTGTAGATTCCGATGCTTCACTTCAGGTTTACTGTATCCCTTGGACCTTCTTATTGACGATGAAACACAGAAATTGCA